>NC_045172.1:24659323-24671823 GCF_900700415.2 Clupea harengus | reverse complement strand
ATGTGTCACACTGTGTCACTAAAGCATCTTTTCAGAGCATCATAGCGGGGCACACGGACAGGAGAGGTGCATGCTGGGAAAGGACGAGGCGGCTGCTGGGCGATCACGGGGGGGGGGGGGGTGGAGCCCTCGCTGAGAGACGAGTCTCTTGTCAGATCAAACGCTGACGGAGCACTGCACACACACACACACACACCAACAGGGTTTGTCACCATTATAATGAACACCATCTTCTTCGTCATCATCATCATCACCTTTATAATGACCATCTTCTTCATCATCATCATCATCATCATCATCATCATCGCTTTCATCACCATTATAATAAACACCATCCTCATCATCATTGTCAGTGGCTCTGTTAAGGTTGTCAGGTGTGTTTCTGTGAAACTGTGTGAATCTCTGTGAATCTCTGTGAATCTGCTGCCCCCTGGTGGTCTGCTGCCTGTAGTGCTCAAGCCAGAAGGTAAGGCACCACAGTGGGGCGTAAGCCATCGCCATCCAGTGGCGTAACGTAGTTACGACGGGCCCAGGTGCAGGCTATTATGAAGGGCCCTAGTCAGTGGCGTAAAGACAGTGGTTCCTAAAACATTTTACAGTCCTACTGTGAAATGATCAGGGTAGGATCAGTGTCATTTTTCTGCTAAATATGGGTATACATCAGTATTTTTGCCAATGCGACTTGGCTCTTCAGACTATTTAGATTGACATAAATCACTGTGAAGTACAGTCTCCAACAGTGCTCTACCATCTGTAGGTGGGAAATATGCTAAACATACCTCTGTCCCTAGGGTATCATTGATTAATGGCACACACACACACACACACACACACACACACAGATTTATATATATATAATCCACTCCGGGTCCCACACACTCTGAAACATACCAGCATAAGGAAAGATGCACTGGCTAACACACTCACACACACACACACACACGCACGCACGCACGCATGCACACAGTCACACAGTCACACACACGCACGCATGCACACGCGCACACGCGCACACGCGCACACGCGTACACGCGCACACCCGCATGCACACACACACTAACCACATAGGGAAACCACCAACACACACACACACACACACACACACACACACACACACACACACACACACACACTCACACACACACACACTAACCACAGAGGGAACCCACTGGACATTCCAGAATTAAACAATAATCACTCACTCTCACATTCACACTGCATTCTGGGAGAAAACTACATCACGCATACCACCGAGCACACACACACACACACACACACACACACAGACACACACACACACACACACACACACACACACAACACACACACACACACACACAACACAGACACACACAACACACACAACACACACAACACAGACACACACACACACACACACACACACACACACACAACACACACACACACACACACACAACACAGACACACACAACACACACAACACACACAACACAGACACACACACACACACACACACACACACACACAACACAGACACACACAACACACACAACACACACAACACAGACACACACACACACACACACACACACACACACACAGCATAGTCATTTGGCTTAGACTGTGGTATGACTAAATGGAAAGACTGGGTCGTGGGAAACAAGGGAATTTTATTACATAGAATTTGGATTTAGATTTAGACAGCCACCCACAGTGGCAACTTGTTCAGCAAACTAGATAGTTCACCAAGTTTAAAATGAGCCTCCAGTTCTTCTTCTACAGTCGACTACTAGTGTCAATCTTTTTACTGGCTATACTAGCCCCTCGCACAGACTTTACTATTTATATCACTTTGCACTATCCACACACACACACACACAAGCACAAGTACTCTATCTTTGCACTATCCACACACACACACACAAGCACAAGTACTCTATCTTTGCACTATCCACACAAGCACATGAACACTATCTCTCTGCACTCTTTGCACTACTTTCCTCGTGGACATCAACACTGACACACACTCAATGCACACTGTAATATAGGGCCAGATCTATCCTGTATCTGTATACACCCCACTCCCTGTGAACATGTTCTCCCTATGTGTATTGTTTTTTACTGTGATGTATGTGTATGTTTGTGAGTTAAGTGTATAAGCTACTGGATGACCTAAATTTCCCTCGGGATTAATAAAGTATCCATCTATCTATCTATCTATCTATCTATCCATCTATCTATCTATCCATCTATCTATCTATCCATCTATCTATCCATCTATCTATCTATCTATCTATCCATCTATCTATCTATCCATCTATCTATCCATCTATCTATCTATCTATCTATCTATCTATCTATCTTTCCATCTATCTATCTATCCATCTATCTATCTATCTATCTATCTATCTATCTATCCATCTATCTATCTATCTATCTATCTATCTATCCATCTATCTATCTATCCATCTATCTATCTATCTATCTATCCATCTATCTATCTATCCATCTATCCATCTATCTATCTATCCATCTATCTATCTATCTATCTATCTATCTATCTATCTATCTATCTATCTATCCATCTATCTATCCATCTATCTATCTATCTATCTATCTATCTATCTATCCATCTATCTATCCATCCATCTATCTATCTATCCATCTATCTATCTATCTATCTATCTATCTATCTATCTATCTATCTATCCATCTATCTATCTATCTATCTATCTATCTATCTATCTATCTATCTATCTACTACTGCCTCTACAGTCAACAGGAGGATGTTTCATTTCTATCCTACAGCAGCACACCAGTGTAGGACACGCCCCTTAAAGATTCCAGCAAAGGTCATAGAATGCACAAAATCCTTGGCTTTCAGCTTATAGTCTCAGTTTCTAAAGAAATATTAGAAGTATTCAAATATTCAACAGAAAAAATACAATAAGGTCCAATAAAAAAATGGCCAAACTCTGCCCCCTAGTGGTGGGCTGGGGTACAGTCTCCACTTGCTGCTTTTAAATGGGCTCACTACTCAGCGTGTAAAATGCCACAGCCTCTCTGAGCCGCTGCAGGTCCTTCTCTTTCTCCTGGAGTCTCTGCTGCCCCCTGTGGGAGACACACGGTACCTGATCTGCACTGGAGCGCAGTGACCCTGAGTTCTCGGTGCTGTGACCCTGAGTTCTCCTGTGACCCTGAGTTCTCGGTGCTGTGACCCTGAGTTCTCCTGTGACCCTGAGTTCTCGGTGCTGTGACCCTGAGTTCTCCTGTGACCCTGAGTTCTCGGTGCAGAGGACAGGAGTGGACGGATGGGGCAGCAGGTAGGGTTGCTGCTGACACACAGAGAGGCCAGAGGTTTTATGAAGGTTTTTTTAAATTTGCTGTCTAAAAAGAATGTTAGGATGCTAGGGAAACAACTCGATCCACAACTTTGATGATAATAAATATGTGTAGATTTCTCCATGTGTCCAACAAATCCCATGTGAATACCTGATTGGTTCATTCATGCAGTGCTGTTGATGTGGACACCTGATTGGCCCTGTAATGCAGAGAAAGAGTTATGTATGTATGTCATAGAGTTTGTATGAAAGGTGCACCAAAGGTGCTGTTTGTTGAGTGTGTGTGTGTGTGTGTGTGTGTGTGTGTGTGTGTGTGTGTGTGTGTGCCCTCAGTGTGTGTAGGTTCATCATACATGAGTTCAGTGCTGTATACACGTATTCTGTGAATGGGTAACAAACATAAACAATTCCAGCCAATCAACCCTTTGCTTCAGGAGCACAGAGGGGAGGGGTGTAATTTGATTGGCCACTGAGGTGAAATATCAACCACCTTTTCGGGAGAATCTTGGACTTAGCACAACAGCGCCCTCTGTGGGCAAAACTATGAATGTACACTCCCCTGGTTGGCCACAGAAAATGAGAGATTAAACATGCTGCGGCTAACTTCACTGTCTGTCTGTCTGTCTGTCTCACACTCACACACTCCTAGAATCACCATGGCATCTTTGACTTTGTCTGTCTCACTCTCAGGTGGTGTTCTTCTCATCTGCACGCACAGTGGGGCGAAGACTTTGGGAGGATGGCCTGGTGTCACGATGGGCAGCAAAGAAGCCACTTCTCTCCAGGAAAAACATCAGGGACAGACTGATATTCTGCAAAAGGTACAGGGATTGGACCGCTGAGGACTGGGGGTAAAGTCATTTTCTCTGATGAATCCCCTTTCCAATTGTTTGGGGCATCTGCAAATAAGCTTGTCCAGAGAAGACAAGGTGAGCGCTACCATCAGTCCTGTGTCAAGCCAACAGTAAAGCATCCTGAGACCATTTCATGTGTGGGGTTGCTTCTCAGCCAAGGGAGTGGGCTCACTCACAATTTTGCCTAAGAACACAGCAATGAATAAAGAATGGTACCAACACATCCTCCGAGAGCAACTTCTCCCAACCATCCAGGAACAGTTTGGTGATGAACAATGCCTTTTCCAGCAGGATGGAGCAACTTGCCATAAGGCAAAAGTGATAACTAAGTGGCTCCGGGAACAAAACATCGATATTTTGGGTCCATGGCCAGGAAACTCCCCAGACCTTAGTCCCATTGAGAACTTGTGGTCAATCCTCAAGAGGCGGGTGGTTTCAAACAAAAACACACAAATTCTGACAAACTCAAAGCATTGATTGTGCAAGAATGAGTTGCCATCAGTCAGGGTGTGGCCCAGAAGTGAATCGACAGCATGCCAGGGAGGATTGCAGAGGTCTTGAAAAAGAAGGGTCAACACTGCAAATATTGACTCTTTGCATCCACTTCATGTAATTGTCAATACAAGACTTTGACACTTATTAAATGCTTGTAATTATACTTCAGTCTTCCATAGTAACATCTGACAAAAATATCTAAAGACAGTGACGCAGCAAACTTTGTGAAAACTAATATGTGTGTCATTCTCAAAACTTTTGGCCCCGGCTATACATTGTGCTCATATATGCTATGTGTAAGAATAAATAAATAAATGCACCTGCTACTAATAATAACTAAACTAAACCTAAATACCGAAAATAAAAGCGTGCCTACCGTTGTAAAACAATAAAACTTGTAAAAACGTCAGCAGTATTTTGATTGCATTGATGAATAATCCGTATGGAAGTGGAATGCTATTGTGCCAAACTAATTGCTGAATGTATACAAACAACGTCTGCATAAACTGCACAGCAACTCATATTTCATCCACTTGGGGGCGCTCTTAGCCTTGACGAAAACCAAGAGCTAAAGAGTTTAGAGACAAAAGGCATTTGAGAGCATGTCAGCCGGAGACAGCTGGGCAGTGAAATGGACCGCAGGTTTTGACTTCAGGTGTTTGAGTTTGTGACGGGCTGCTATAGGCTACATGGCTGTCACATTGAAAAGGCGTCATGTGACACACTTCCTGGTTCATCGAGGACTTTTCAAAACAGTAACGACTCGCTTGTGTTATCAGCCGACCGACCAGGCACTATCAGCGGCTCAGCTCAGTTCATGACACACAGCACAGTAAGCGCTTTATGGGGATCGCTACTAACCTCTTCCTGCTAAGCCGAGGAGGACTTTGAGTTTTCTCGGTGAGTTGACGAAGTTGTTTCGAAGTCACGTTAGTCTATTTTGCACTCAGAATATGTTTTCAAATATGTTTTGCACTTACAGCAGAGCGAACCACAAGGGATGACATGGGGATACAGACTTGACATATATAGTTCATGTTTGCAACAGTAGTCTGACATTGAATAATTCATATGCACTTTGTGAGATGAGGTATATTTTATAAAGATGTCAACAAACCACACGCAGCTGTGTACACAATAAGTAGAGATGTTTAGGTGAGTAATCCGTGAACAACAAGTAGAGATGTTTAGCGGAGTAATCCAGCTGTGTAAACAACAAGTAGAGATGTTTAGCGGAGTACAAATGTTCCAAAATGATCTTTCGATTTATCCTGGCGGCATGAGACATGCACACACACACACACACACACTCTGTTTCATTAAACCTTCTGTCGTAAACTTCCCTGTCCGACTGACAGCTACCGGAGACGTCACAGATCCAATAGCAAACATGCTCGTTACTATGCTACTCCCGTGTGTGTCGTTCTACCACAGAGATGGCGCGTGCCTGGATCCCGGTGTGCGCGGTGTTGATGCTGCTGTGCGGTTCCGCGTGCGCTACACGGGACGCTCGCAGACCCAACTTCGTGTTGATCATGGTGGATGACATGGGAATCGGAGATCTAGGATGCTACGGAAATAACACTTTAAAGTAAGCCTCGGAGATGTTTTTGGGTTGCATTCCCCTCTCTCTCTCTCTCTCACACTCACACTCACACTCACACACACACACACACACACACACACACACACACACACACACACACACACACAGAGGAGTCCTGTTTGTGACCTGTGACATGGACTTCTCTCTGCAAATAGAAAGAAGTTTAAGGCCAGTTTAAATGTAGAGTATTAAACCTCTCTTACTTCACATGAAGTAGATGTCACACAAGCAGGCAGGATTAGCAGAAGGATTTTTAGCAGAATTTTGCCTCATGCAAACGATTAGTTAAATGAGACAGAAGTAGTGATCTTTTGGCTGCAAAGCTGTATTTAATGTGTGTGTGTGTGTGTGTGTGTGTGTGTGTGTGTGTGTGTGTGTGTGTGTGTGTGTGTGTGTGTGTGTGTGTGTGTGTGTGTGTGTGTTGCAGGACCCCAAACATTGACCGTCTGTCAGAGGAGGGGGTGCGTCTCACGCAGCACATTGCTTCAGCCCCCCTCTGCACCCCCAGCAGGGCAGGGTTCCTCACGGGACGCTACCCTATACGCTCAGGTAACACACACACACACACACACCTATACGCTCTGGTAACACACACACACACACACACACACACACACACACACACACCTTTACGCTCTGGTAACACACACACACACACACATACACTTTTACGCTCTGGTAACACACACACACACACACACACACACACACACACCTATACGCTCTGGTAACACACACACACACACACACACACACACACACACACACACCTATACGCTCTGGTAACACACACACACACACACACACACACACACCTATACGCTCTGGTAACACACATCAACACGCACCTTTATGCTCTGGTAACACACACACACACACACACACACACACACACACACACACACACACACACACACATAGACACACACACACATAGACACACACACCTATACGCTCAGCTAACACACATCAACACACACACACACACACACCTTTATGCTCTGGTAACACGCACACACACACACACACACACACAGGCTCTGGAAACACACATCAACACATACACACACACACTTAGGCTCTGGTAACACACATCAACACACACATATGCATGTGTAACGGTAGCCAGCATGCATATAAACACACACACACAGATACACATGCATATAAACACACACATATGCACATAGACACACACACACACACGCATATAAACACACACACACACAGATACACTTGCATATACACACACACGTATGCACATAGACACATACACACACATGCATATACACACACACACACACACACACACACACAGATACACCTGCATATACACACACACACACACACACACACACACACACACACACACACACACACACACACACACACACACACACACATGCTTATAAACACACACACACAGATACACATGCATATACACACACACGTATGCACATGGACACACATACGTTTACAGCACAAGCACAGGCACACATTCTCGTACATGCACTTGGATAAAAGAGTCTGCTAAATGAATCAGTGTAGATGTAAATGTGTGTGTGTGTGTGTGTGTGTGTGTGTGATATATGTGTGTGTGTGTGTGTGTGTGTGTGTGTGTGTGTGATAATTTGCAGGTATGGCAAGCCAGTCCAAAGTGGGTGTGTACATCATCTCAGCAGCTTCTGGAGGATTACCCAATCAGGAGCTGACCTTCGCCAGACTGGCCAAAGAGCAGGGCTACTCAACCGCCCTCATAGGTGCCTTTCACCTTTCACCTTTAACCTTTAACCTTTCACCCCTACTCAACCGCTCTCATAGGTGCCTTTCACCTTTCACCTTTAACCTTTCACCCCTACTCAACCGCCCTCATAGGTGCCTTTCACCTTTAACCTTTCACCTTTCACCCCTACTCAACCGCCCTCATAGGTGCCCACCTTTCACCTTTAACCTTTCACCCCTACTCAACCGCTCTCATAGGTGCCTTTCACCTTTCACCTTTAACCTTTCACCTTTCACCCCTACTCAACCGCTCTCATACGTGCCCACCTTTCACCTTTCACCCCTACTCAACCGCTCTCATAGGTGCCCACCTTTCACCTTTAACCTTTCACCCCTACTCAACCGCTCTCATAGGTGCCTTTCACCTTTCACCTTTAACCTTTCACCTTTCACCCCTACTCAACCGCTCTCATAGGTGCCCACCTTTCACCTTTCACCTTTAACCTTTAACCTTTCACCCCTACTCAACCGCTCTCATAGGTGCCCACCTTTCATCTTTGACCTTTAACCTTTAACCTTTCACCCCTACTCAACCGCTCTCATAGGTGCCCACCTTTCACCTTTCACCTTTCACCCCTACTCAACTCCTAATCAGAATCTTTCAACTTAACCCCTAATCAGAATCTTTACATTTAACTCCTAATCAGAATCTATAAAGTCAACCCCTAATCAGAATCTATAAAGTCAACCCCTAATCAGAATCTTTACATTTAACCCCGAATCAGAATCTATAAAGTCAACCCTACTTAAGAACAGTATATCTGCCGTATAGAAGCCCAGCCAGTGGTAAGATCCTTAGTCCTTAGAGAGGGGCGGTGACCGCAGTAATGGACTTTGTGTGTGTGTGTGTGTGTGTGTGTGTCTGTGTGTGTGTGTGTGTGTGTGTCTGTGTGCGTGTGTGTTATTCTCCCAACCCTGGGCAGGTAAGTGGCACCTGGGTCTGAACTGCGAGCGCCACGACGACCTGTGCCACCACCCCAGCGCCCACGGCTTCACCCACTTCTACGGCGTGAGCATGACCAACCTGCGGGACTGCCAGCCGGGCCACGGCTCCGTGTTCTCCCACGTGCACACACACGTCCCGTACGGCGCGCTGGCGGCGGGCGCCCTGGCGGTGGCGCTGCTGCACGCGCGAGGCGCGGTGCGCGTGCCGCGGCGGGCGGCGCTGGGGTCGCTCGGGGCGCTGGCGCTCGCCGCGGCGCTGTTCTGCGCGTTCCGGGGGACGTTCCGCGAGCTGAACTGCTTCCTGATGCGCGGCGGGGAGGTGGTGGAACAGCCTCTGGTCCTGGAGAACATGACGCGCAGGATGACCGCTGAGGCCCTTCACTTCCTGGAGAGGTGAGCAGAGAGGCTTCTGGGGGAGAGATGCTGGGCACCGCCCCCTCACAGGAAGTGTGTGTGTGTGTTTTGTTTAGGGCTCTGTGTGGACATCGCGTGTGTGTCTGTGTGTGTGTGTCGCTCTGTGGGTATGAGTGTAAAGACTTATCTGTGTGTGTGTGTGTGTGTCTGTGTCTGTGTCTGTGTGTGTGTCTGCGTGTGCGTGTGTCTGTGTGTGTGTGTGTGTGTGTGTGTGTGTGTGTGTGTGTGTTGTGTGTGTGTGTCTGTGTGGTGTGTGTGGTGTGTGTGTGTGGTGTGTGTGTTTGTTTGTGTTTGTGTGTCTGTGTCTGTGTGGTGTGTGTGTGTGTGTGTCTGTGTCTGTCTGTGTCTGTGTGTGTGTGTGTGTGTGTGTGTGTGTGTGTGTCTGCAGGAACTCGGAGAAGCCCTTCCTCCTCTTCCTCTCCTTCCTCCAGGTGCACACGGCACTCTTTGCCTCGGCTGACTTCCGCGGTCGGAGCGCTCACGGTCTCTATGGCGACGCCGTCATGGAGGTGGACTGGAGTGTAGGTAGAGGACACACCCTGAATACACACACACACACTCTGAATACACACACACACACACACACACCCTGAATACAAGAACACAAACACACACACACCCTGAATACACACACAGACACACACACACACACACCCTGACTGCACACACACTGACTGCTCACCTGATCACTCTGTCTACCACACACACACACACACACACACACACACACACACACACACACACACCTGTACCTGTTGATGAAGTTGGAATGCAGCTCCCAGGCTGTTTCATATCTGTGTGTGTGTGTGGTGTGTGTATATTTGATATTGCTCTCTGTCTCAGCTCAGGTGTGTGTGTGTGTGTGTGTGTGTGTATCTGTCTCTAGGTCAGGTGCTGCGTGCGTTGGACCGGCTGCAGCTTGCGGAGCAGACGCTGGTGTATCTGACCTCAGATCAGGGCCCCCACCTGGAGGAGATCTCTGAGCGGGGGGAGGTGCACCACGGCTCCAGTGGCATCTACAAAGGTGGGCCCCCCAGAACATAGACCCCCTCCTCTTCTGTTGCCTCGCCATATTGGACTGGGACCAGCTGTCCTGTTAAACAAACGCAAGAACGGTGGATCTGCGTTTTTTTCTGTATAAAAATGACTATAGCGTTTACATTTTCGCAAACCGATTTCACCGAGTCATTTTTATATTCAAGGGTTTATGATCGACGTGAAGTTCCCCCCCAAAAAGTTTTGTACTTTACTTTACAAGATGGCGGCGACGTAACTCGTCACGGCAACGGGCTGAAGCAGTCAAGGAGGGGTCTATGTATATATGTCTATGCCCCCAGAACCATAGATATATATAAAGGCTAGATGTCTCATCCAACAGAGTCGAACGTCCGCACATGGCGGCCATCTTGCCCCAGGCAGCTCGCTCACCCATCACATTGTGTTGGTAGTGGTATGTACTTTTTAAATAACCATAACTTGCTCAATTTTCAACCGATTTTTAAACGGGTTGGTTTGTTATAAACGTCAGAGATGTAGTTATGACACTGCATACTTAAGTTGTTTTCTTAAAAATATCCAAATAGCATCCCGAATTATAACCACGTTAATAACGTTTGTAAGAAACCAAACCATTTGTAAATCGGTTGAAAATTGAGCAAGTTATGGTTATTTTAAAAGTACATACCACTACCAACACAATGTTATGGGTGAGCGAGCTGCCTGGGGCAAGATGGCCGCCATGTGCGGACGTTCGACTCCGTTGGCTGGCAACGCGGACGAGACATCTAGCCTTTATATATATCTATGCCCAGAACCCCCCAAACCCTGAGGGCCCATACGGAGCACTGAGAACCCCCCCCCCCCCCCCTGAGCACCAATGGGCCTCATGCAGCAACATTCATTCATACAAATTCATTATAATTACTCCAAAACATTTTTAATAATAATAATAATAATAATAATCTGATATTGATTATTAATAATAATAATAATAATAATAATCTATATATCTAATAATCTAAATTGATTATATGATATTTTATGTTTTCTATATCTTTATGTTCCGTACATTTGAATCTACATATTGTGTTTTTTTGCTCTCGATCGAGAGAAAATAAGAAATCTCTGGTGAATTCCAGGAATCAATGGGTACTAAAATAAGTACTGATCGTGGATACAAACAGAAACAAGAGGAATGTGTGTGTGAGTCTGTGTGTGTGTGTGTGTGTGTGTGTGTATGCCTCACTACATCATCTGAATCACCATGGTTACTGCAGCTTCAGTTTGTCGTGATGTTCTGAGGACCCGTGACCTTATGACATCATAAACAGCCAGTTAAACCGCTGAGGGATTCACAAGCACACACACACACACACACACAGACACACACACACACACAGACACACATGAGGTATTCACAAGCACACACACACACACACACATATATATATGCATGCTTAGGGTTTCTGTGGGTAGATGCCTAATCATGTTCGTGTGTGTGTGTGTGTGTCCGTGTGTCTGTGTCTGTCCGTGTGTCTGTGTCTGTGTGTGTGTGTCTGTGTGTCTGCGTGTCTGTGTGTGTGTGTGTCTGCATCTGCGTGTGTGTGTGTCCGTGTCCGTGTCCGTGTGTGTGTGTGTGTGTGTGTGTGTGTAAACGTCCTGTCCCCCTCACACAGCGGGGAAGTCCACTAACTGGGAGGGGGGGATCCGAGTGCCGGGTCTGCTGCGCTGGCCGGGGGGCTTCCCTGGGGGGGGGAGAGAGATCTCGGAGGTCACCAGCAACATGGACCTCTTCCCCACCGTGGTCAAGCTCAGTGGAGCCAGCGTACCTCAGGACAGGTGAGCCAGGACAGGTGTGTGTGTGTGTGTGTGTGTGTGTGTGTGTGTGTGTGTGTGTGTGTGTGTGTGAGTCAGCGTACCTCACGACAGGTGAGTCAGGACAGGTGTGTGTGTGTGTGTGTGTGTGTGTGTGTGTGTGTGTGAGTCAGCGTACCTCACGACAGGTGAGTCAGGACAGGTGCTATTGTTATACAGTACCTGTCAAAAGTTTGGACACACCTTCTCATTTTTTTGAGAATTTTT
>NC_045172.1:24649283-24653823 GCF_900700415.2 Clupea harengus | reverse complement strand
TCTCTCTCTCTCTCTCTCTCTCACTCACACACCACATAAACTAGTCTTTCATGAATACTCAGCACCTTCGACCTCTCTCTCTCTCTCTCTCTCTCTCTCTTCTTATTTGGACCACCACCAGACTACAACATGCAGACTGCAAAATCATTCACCTTTGACCCCATTTTACCTCAGTAAAGTGTGTAGTTTAGTGTGTAGTTTAGTGTGTGTGTGTGTGTTCATGATTTTGTAAACATTCTACAGAGGATGTGCTGGTGAGAGGCAGTTGGGGTAAGTGTTAGGGTAAGGGGTAGGGGTTAGGGTTAAGGCCGAAATATACTTCTACGACTGCGTTTTTGGACGGACGGACGGACGGCTTCGACGGACTCGTGAACATTTATGGTTCTCCGACGGTTGTGGGTGCTGCAAAGCAATTAAAAAAAAAGATGGCGGACCAAACTCCGAAGTTGTTTGTTTGACTTTTTTTTTGTTTAGATTTTTTTTAAAGATACCGAGAAATAGACACTGTGCAATGTAAAAAACCTCGTTATTGTAACTGAAAAATACCTCTGAGGGGATTTGCGAGGTGTCTGAGCCAGCTATCTAACGTCAGCATGCCACTACCCACAAGGTAAACAGCGATGGATTGACGGAGAGCGATAGTTACAAAACTATCGTCAGGCAACGGAGAGGTGTTCGGAGTGGGTTTCCCACGACAGAGAGGGCTCTCTGTGTCTGTGTAAATGGACGACCATAAATTGGGCTTTAGGGGTTAACCTAGGGGGAAGTGTTAGGGTTAGGGTTAGGGGTTAACCTAGAGGGAAGTGGCTGCATCCATGACCAGCTTTCATAGAGGAACATGACAGATCATCTTCCACTGTGAGAAAGCAACAAATGTCCAACTAGTCTTAGATCTGAGTTCACGGCTAAACCTAACCCTAACCCTAACACCATATGAAGACCACAGAGAGGGTTGGCTCTGAGTTCACGGCTGACCCTAACCCTAACCCCATATGCACATAGAGGCCCACAGAGAGGGTTGGCTCAAACACAGGCCTGAGATGTTCGTACACCGCTGCCAACATCTACTACTATCAATTACGTTTAAAATTGTATTACGTATTTATAGTATTTATATATATATAGTATTTATAGTGTTTGTATATATAGTATTTATAACCACTGTACATGAATCTTTATCTTTAATCTTTACTTAGTATTAGGAAATGTCTTGTCTTATCTGTTGTGCCTGTGCACTTTTATATGTTTCACCGTGGGAGAGTGGGAAACGTCCTATCGATTCCTTTGTATGTCTTGACATGTAAAGAAATTGACAATAAAGCTACGTTGACTTTGACTTTGACTAAAGCAACTACAAAAAAAACTTGCTTTCTCACCTGATGGCATGATGATAACACTGTACACTTCCTGCAAATGAAAAGAAAAAAAACTGTTCATCTGGGTCACACAGTTGGGGAGTGGGGAAATGGAATCTCATCTTTAGAACAGGTTTAGTATATATTTATTATATTTACGTACCAGTTAAAAAGTTCTTTATATTTATCCGTTTTGAAATACCTCACCATAACCTGTGTCATTATTGTGTTGTCAGTCCCTGTTGACATGTGGAGAAATCTTCCGTGTTAGTTAGCACAGAACACACACACAAACACACGCACACACGCGCACACACTCGTCCCTGTTGACATCTTCCGTGTTAGTTAGCAGGCTGAAGAGCTGCGGTTTGCTTCCTGTCCCTGCAGAGGAAGCCGTGGCCACTAGGGGTCAGCAGAGAGCTGAATGAGCTGAACTGCATGGAGGTCTAGAGGGGCGGGGCTACAACTATGGGCATAGTATAGTCATGTGCGGAATGTGAAGCGATCATTGGATTATCATTTCATATGTCAGCCTTTATTATCTCCGCAAGGGTGCTTATCTTTTCAGTTTGGTCTGTCTGTCTGTCTGTCTGTCTGTCTGCCTGTCTGCCTGTCTGTCTGTCTGTCTGTCTGTCTGTCTGTCTGTCTGTCTGCCTGTCTGTCTGTCTGTCTGTCTGTCTGTCTGTCTGTCTGTCTGTCTGTCTGTCTGTCTCTCAGCAGGATTGTGTAAAAACTAACTGGCTGATTTTCATGAAACTTGGTGGAGAGGTCGAGCGTGGGCCAAGGAAGAACCTTCTGGAACGGATCCGGATCAAGGCCAAGGCCCAGGAATGTTTCTCCACTTTCTTCTTCGCTTACAAGCTGCCCACTGCTCCTGGGGGGTCCTGGAGGAAGGACGGTCCAGGATGGGAAAAAGCAGAGAATAAATTCACCGGTGACCTCAGGCCTGCGTGTGCGTGTGTGTGTGTGTGTGTCCTGTGTCGCCTCCATATATGCACGTGTGTGTTGCAGTGTGTCGTGTGTGCCATTAAAAACCTGACTGACTGACTGACTGTGAGAAAGGGCATGTTGTGAGACAGGGCATGTTGTGTTGTGAGACGGGGCATGTTGTGTTGTGTTGTGTTGTGAGACGGGGCATGTTGTGTTGTGAGACGGGGCATGTTGTGTTGTGAAACGGGGCATGTTGGCCTTGGCGGAGGTCTGCTCTCTCTGAGTGCCCTTGCAGTTCAGTCCATTTGAGTTTCTTCCAGTGACTTTTCACAGACTTGTGTAGCACCGACCATATTGAGGATATTAAGAAAATAAATATAAAAGGTTAGCAAATGCTAAATTGGCATATCTATTTAAAACACCAGCCACTACAGACAGCATATCTATTTAAAACACCAGCCACTACAGAGGAGAAGTGTATACCTACCAGTGGCTACTAGAGGTCTCTGAAGGAGAGAAATGGCTCGATCAATTAAAGACTTACTGTATGTGACGCATTGGTAACATGGCTCGATCAATTAAAGACTTATGTGACGCACTGGTAACATGTCTCGATCAATTAAAGCCTTATGTGACGACTGGTAACATGGCTTGATCAATTAAAGACTTATGTGACGACTGGTAACATGTCTCGATCAATTAAAGACTTATGTGACGACTGGTAACATGGCTCGATCAATTAAAGACTTATGTGACGCACTGGTAACATGGCTCGATCAATTAAAGACTTATGTGACGCACTGGTAACATGTCTCGATCAATTAAAGACTTATGTGACGACTGGTAACATGGCTCGATCAATTAAAGACTTATGTAACGCACTGGTAACATCAATACAAATGTTTAAGGTTGGTGAGAATGGCCGCAGAAGTATAACTGAGTAAAGAACAGAATGTTGGGTGGATCGCCAGCAGGCGGACATCGGTCCACTGGCCCTTTGCTCTCTGCACACAATCAAGACATTGTTTCATGGAAATGTTTAAAACAATACCCTGACCACCTGATTATTCTTTTCTTGCTACCTCTTCTACGTTCATAAATCATGTAAACTGTAGCTTACATTAAACAAATTATCATGCATATATTAAACGAATTATCATGCCTACATTAAACGAATTATCATACCTACATTAAACTAATTATCATGCATATATTAAACTAATTATCATGCATATATTAAACTAATTATCATACCTACATTAAACTAATTATCATGCATATATTAAACTAATTATCATGCATATATTAAACTAATTATCATGCTTACATTAGACGAATGATCATGCCTAAATTAAACTAATTGTCATGCTTACATTAAACTAATTATCATGCATATATTAAACTAATTATCATGCATATATTAAACGAATTATCATGCCTACATTAAACTAATTGTCATGCATACATTAAACTAATTATCATACATACATTAAACGAATTATCATACATACATTAAACTAATTATCATGCAGGGTCACTTAACTTTAGCCTAGCCTTTAAGAACAATCAAAAATAAGAGTTGGTTGGAAATGTTGACCATATTAGCACATGTTTAAGGTCGGCATTTTACATTTAGTACTTACTATGTCAGCGGATAAGAGGGTTAATATTCAGATGTTATGATGACTCAGTGTGTTGCAGCTTAAAAACTACACTTCCCATGGTTCCTAGCGCTGATCATTATTATCATCATTATCGGAAACGCAGTTGTGCAGCCAACTTCTGATTGACAATGAGAACCAATTACTAAAAGGTTTAATTAAGTGACGCACATTCATTTAGTGGCCCCAAAATATGCCTAAGGACACCTGGTCACCGGTCAGAAGTGTGCCTATTAAAATCAAATGTCCTTTCATGCCGTCATCTCCTCAAAGTCATTAACGAGAGGAGGGTGTTGAAATAAATGACACTTTAAGTAGAATAATCCCTAAGTTATTATCAAGCCTGTGTGTATTTTCAGTTGTGTATTCTGTGTGGCAATCAGTCTGTTAGAATACTGTTATGTTTGAATTAAGAACATTCCATGTCAGTTATTTTGTGATGTCTCTTAGGTTGGATGCGCTGTATGTAGCCTGCTTTTATTGCTGAGAGCATCTGAAGTAAAAGGGCTATGCTATCGCCTAATTATTCTCAACACAGTGTCGACTCTCATTATTGAAACCAATAGAGGGATGCGTGTACTCTTCATTCAGCAC
>NC_045172.1:24619283-24624283 GCF_900700415.2 Clupea harengus | reverse complement strand
AACCGGGCATGATATGACCGTATGCTGCCTAATCATTAACCAACATGAGCACAGCGCGGGGTTCTGAGCAGTGGCGGCGCCAGAGATTTTTTGCTGCAGGTGCTATGGGGGTGCTCGGCGTTTTACCGAGGGTGCTATGAAATTAGGGTGATATCATACGTGTCACATGGTTCTCTACTACAACACCTCCCCACCATATCGTCATATCTGTTTACATGTTTGCTCTCTGAAGCGTCTTTGTGGTCCATGAAAAGCGCCATACAAATCGATCGTAGGTCTATTATTATTATCATTAGGCTGCTTCCGACAGACGCGCACATAGCCGTGTTCCTCTGCGACGGTCACTGACAAAATGCATGCAGCATCAGCATGTTATAGATTCCGCAATCCCAAATACTTCACTTACTTCATTGGGGGTTAAAGTTGGCGCCAGATGACCACCAGGTCACCACTACCATGTCTGACAAATTAAACTAAACATAAATAGTTCAATACATTCTAAACTAAAGGGGGCAAATTAGAATAGCAGATAGAATGAACTAAAACAGTCAAAGAGTCAGAAATGCTTTCAAAAAGTATATATTAGTTCAGGTCACAATCAATAAAAACATAGAAGCTTATGGATAACTGGCTAGCACAGACAGACTGCTCGTCCTAGGCTAGAATCTCTGATTTTTTAAGGCGGATCCCGAAAAATCCCAAAAAGAGACCGCATTCATTAATGTTACACATCTAACAAGACCGTTCCACCTTATATCTTAAACGGTGTAAAGATGCAGGCCCCTTTTAAAAGTGAATGAAACAAAACAGTAGGCACTCAAAACCACAATAATCAGAGCTAGATCATTGTATCATTGTACAATACAACTCTTAAAGAACAGGCAAAAATGCAAACAAAACTATGCTGGAAAAGCAAAATCCGGGCAACCCAGCAGACCAGGTGTAGCATGGCTAGCACCCTCAGTAGAGGTGTAGGATTGATCTCTTTGACCACGACATTCCTCTTCTTCTAAATCAGATTCAGATACCCCTTGCATTTCTTCTTCTTCTTCAACGTCACATGATTCTTCTACTCGTAGAATTTTGGGTATCAAAAACCGATCCATTATTGTGAATTTGTTGATACTGCCGCTTGACTTTGACAGTGCACTAGCTCTCTTTCTCCTTCAATCGTCTGGAAACGTCAACGTTCACGCATGCGACGTGTCTCTGTCGTGCTACGTGAACAATCTGTTCATTTCAATCTGTTATTATTTTCTTTTGTGATTGAAATATTATTATCACACAATAAATTAAATTAAGAACGCAGAATTAAAATAAATAACAATAATAAATAAACCATTATTTTCTTGGGGGTGCTATGGGGGGTGCTATGGCTAATCCAGGGGGAGCTATAGCACCCCCTAGCCCCCCCCTGGCGCCGCCCGTGGTTCTGAGATTAATCTATCTCAGTTGTAGTTTTGGAGTGGCCTCCTGTCAGAGCTCCGCCAGTCTCACCTCAGTCACGTGATCAACCGCGACAGACTAGGCACGAACGCACCTGCAGTTTCAGGAACACGCCCATACCTACCTGCAGTTTCAGGAAGTTTTCCTGCCGAGTAACGTTGTTGTATCTGAGCGCTAATTTCAATTTAAATTGGGACTTTTGCCTCTTTTTCTGTTACAATCGCCCAATCGCGAAAGTATCACTGAACTGAAGCGCCTGTTAGGTAAGTTCGCTAATTATTTGGTTCTCTCTGTAATGGTCGTAGCCTACTCCATTTGTTTACAGTTTCGGTTGGCCATTGTTCTCGCGTGGTCTTCGAGCAACTGTTTACTGTCGAAGGGTTAAGGAACTGTCCTTCAAATAGTGCAATAAGGTGCCGCTAACCTTCGCCGAAGTAATTAAATGTGGATTTACTTGATTGTCCTATTTTATCTGGCAATAGTTTAGCGTAGTAGGCCATCGCTTAGCTAAGGGCAACATTGCATACCTGTAGCGCATGCGTGGCATGTGTTGCCCCATATACATGTAAAGACTAATCTTGGGGGAAATCACATCTCCCGTCCTTCATTCCAGAGTTGTGATCTGTCTTTACTTGTTCGTGTACATTATCTTCCCGCTTCGCTGGGAGATGTGTTAATGACACATTAGGAGTATTGATTTGGTTTACTGCACCGACGTGAAGCTAACCGACACTTTTTTATATATGTTTAAGAAGTCCATTAACCTCAGTTAACTCCATTTAAAGTTATTCTCGCGAATGCCCTTATTTACGGCGTTGGCATATTATATAGCCTATAGTGTCAGATGGCTTGACGCCGGTTTTTCCTGCGGGCTGCAGTTTAGTGACGGATGTGCGCATAGGCAAAGCTCGCTCCCCAGATAGCCAAAGGCCAGTGGAGTGGGCCACTGTCAGAATCAGAATCAGAATCAGGTTTTATTGGCCAAGTAAGTTTGCACAAACAAGGAATTTGACTTGGTAAAGTGACTCTCAGTGTGCTTACACAAAATATACAACACAATACAATACAAACAAACAAACAGTGCAACAGTGCAATGGACTAAGGAGTTTAAGAAAGTATGTACAAGGCGGAATGGCTATATACATTAGCTGTCAGCCCACTGGGGGCAGAGCAGAGCTAAAAAAAACATGTTTTCTTTATTCTTTTATTATACTTCTTCATTAACTTTCACCAGCGCGTAACATGTTTATAGATGTTACCAGTACGTCACATAAGTCTTTAATTGACCAGGTCATATTTCACCCCTGAGAGCCTTCTAGCCCCGTGGACATCTTCTGTTTAGCAGTGGATGTTTTAAATAGACTGCCAAGGATATGATTAAGAAGTTACAAGAATTGCAAACATTTTGCAATATTTTCTTAATATCCACACCCAGTGGTTATTGTATTATTATACATAATTATATATTATATAATATCCACACTGGTGGTCAGAGAGCAGACCAGAAGTGGCACACCATCAGTGGGGTGCCTACCTAAATCCACCGAACCAGAAGGCATCATTTGAGCTGTTAAGGTTTTAAGTCATTTAAACTTTAATAACTTCGCTGACTTGGGGACCAGCTTCACGGAGGTCTGCAGCTGTGTTGCTTTAGATCAGAAACTGTGCTCAAACTGGCCATAAGTATGTATCAGAAACTGTGCTCAAATTCACCATCTATCAGAAACTGTGCTCAAACTCACCATCAGTATGTATCAGAAACTGTGCTCAAACTCACCATCAGTATAACTGTGCTCAAACTCACCATCTATCAGAAACTGTGCTCAAACTCACCATCTATCAGAAACTGTGCTCAAACTCACCATCTATCAGAAACTGTGCTCAAACTCACCATCAGTATGTATCAGAAGCTGTGCTCAAACTCACCATCAGTATAACTGTGCTCAAACTCACCATCTATCAGAAACTGTGCTCAAACTCACCATCTATCAGAAACTGTGCTCAAACTCACCATCTATCAGAAACTGTGCTCAAACTCACCATCAGTATGTATCAGAAACTGTGCTCAAACTCACCATCAGTATGTATCAGAAACTGTGCTCAAACTCACCATCAGTATAACTGTGCTCAAACTCACCATCAGTATGTATCAGAAACTGTGCTGTGCTCAAACCCACCATCAGTATGTATCAGAAACTGTGCTCAAACTCACCATCAGTATAACTGTGCTCAAACTCACCATCAGTATAACTGTGCTCAAACTCACCATCAGTATGTATCAGAAACTGTGCTGTGCTCAAACTCACCATCAGTATGTATCAGAAACTGTGCTCAAACTCACCATCAGTATAACTGTGCTCAAACTCACCATCAGTATAACTGTGCTCAAACTCACCATCAGTATAACTGTGCTCAAACTCACCATCTGTATGTATCAGAAACTGTGCTGTGCTCAAACTCACCATCAGTATGTATCAGAAACTGTGCTCAAACTAGCCATAAATATAACTGTGCTCAAACTAGCCATAAGTATGTATCAGAAACTGTGCTCATAGTCACCATCGAAACTGTGCTCTTACTCACCATCAGTGTGTATCAGAACTTTTAAATCCAGTGGGGGGAAGTAGGAGGACCTTGTTTTCTCGCCAGTTGCCATGATGACTCGTAGTATTGGAGCTCCATTGATGATGGCTTTTTATAGTCGTCGGAAACCTAAGTGTCACTTAGCTCAGAGTGAACATCCTCAGTTGACTGAACTCAGATCAGCTGCTCTGGAAACCAAAACTTAATAATTTCCCATCTCAGGGTTCATCAACACTGGGTTCAGGGTTCAGCAACACTGGATTCAGGGTTCAGAGTTCAGGGTTCATCAACACTGGGTTCAGGGTTAAACCTGCTCTCTGGAGTTGTTTTCTCATATGCCAATGGGTGCCCTTGTTCGGGCTTGTGGCCGCACCCTCTGCTTGTGCCTGATGTCATTTCCTGTCTGAATGAGGTCTGATTGGCATGTAGAGGCAGATATCTTCTGAGAAAACACAGTTGGTCATGCCAAGGCACGCTTACACACTGTTCTGAGATGTTTGGTGAGTGAATGTGTGAGTTGTGGTGGATGAGTGTGTGTTTTTTATTGTGTGTTGTGTATTGTTTGAAACATTTGAATGTGTTCTGTATTGTTAGTTTGTGTGTTTGTGCTGCTGGGTTAGTCTGTGTGTTACATGTTGTGTGTTTGTGTATGTGTGTGCCCTGGGTTAGTCTGTGTGTGTGTGTGTGTGTGTGTGTGTGTGTGTGTGTGTGTGTGTGTGTTTGTGTGTGTGTGTTTGTGTGTGTGCTGCTGGGTTAGTCTGTGTGTTACATGCGTGTGTGTGTGTGTGTGTGCTTCTGGGTTAGTCTGTGTGTTTCATGTTGTGTGTGTGTGTGTGTGTGTGTGTGTGTGTGTGCTGCTGGTTTAGTCTGTGTGTTTCATGTTCTGTGTGTGTGTGTGTGTGTGTGTGTGTGTGTGTGTGTGTGTGTGTGTGTGTGTGTGTGTGTGTGTGTGTGTGTGTGCTGCTGGGTTA
>NC_045172.1:24604283-24614283 GCF_900700415.2 Clupea harengus | reverse complement strand
CACACTCACAGAGGCCAACTTGTGTGAAGGAAAGTAATTCTGAGAATCTCTGAGAACTGAACTAAGAACGCACTTTAAACTAAACAGCGACACACACACACACACACACACACACACACACACACACACTCAAGTTCACACTGACCTGAGTAGTTCAGCAGCAGTGTCTCTAAGCTTGAGGGGGAGGCAGCTGGTCATTTGAAGGCTAAGAGTGTGTGTAGGGAGCTGAGTGTGTGTGTGTGTGTGTGTGTGTGTGTGTGCAGGGAGCTGATAATGTGTGTGCAGAGAGCTGAGAGTGTGTGTGCAGAGCTGAGTGTGTAGGGAGCTGAGTGTGTGTGTGTGCAGGGAGCTGATCATGTGTGTGCAGAGAGCTGAGAGTGTGTGTGCAGAGCTGAGTGTGTGTGTGCAGAGCTGAGTGTGTGTGTGTGTGTGTGTGTGTGCAGGGAGCTGATAATGTGTGTGCAGAGAGCTGAGAGTGTGTGTGCAGAGAGCTGAGTGTGTGTGTGTGTGTGTGTGTGTGTGTGTGTGTGTGTGTGTGTGTGTGTGTGTGTGTGTGTGCAGGGAGCTGAGAGTGTGTGTGTGTGGGTGTGCAGAGAGCTGAGAGTGTGTCTGTGCAGAGAGCTGAGTGTGTGTGTGTGTGTGAGTGTGCAGGGAGCTGAGAGTGTGGGTGTGCAGAGAGCCGAGAGTGTGTGTGTGTGCAGAGAGCCGAGAGTGTGTCTGTGTAGAGAGCTGAGAGTGTGTCTGTGCAGAGAGCTGAGAGTGTGTGTGATTTTTGAGGGGGGGGGGGTTGTATGAGTGTTTGTGTGATTTGAGGGGGGGGCTATATGAGTGTGTGTGTGTGTGATTTGAGGGGGGGTTATATGAGTGTGTGTGTGTGTGTGTGTGTGTGTGTGTGTTATTTGAGGGGGGCTATATGAGTGTGTGTGTGTGTGTGTGTGTGTGTGTGTGTGTGTGTGTGTGTGTGTGTGTTATTTGAGGGGGGCTATATGAGTGTGTGTGTGTGTGTGTTTGTGTGATTTGAAGGGGGGGCTATATGAGTGTGTGTGTGTGTGATTTGAGGGGGGGTTATATGAGTGTGTGTGTGTGTGTGTGTGTGTGTGTGTGTGTGTGTGTGTGTGTGTGTTATTTGAGGGGGGCTATATGAGTGTGTGTGTGTGTTATTTGAGGGGGGCTATATGAGTGTGTGTGTGTGTGTGTGTGTTATTTGAGGGGGGCTATATGAGTGTGTGTGTGTGTGTGTGTGTGTGTGTGTGTGTGTGTGTGTGTTATTTGAGGGGGGGCTATATGAGTGTGTTTGTTATTTGAGGGGGCTATATGAGTGTGTGTGTGTGTGTGTGTGTGTGTGAGTGATTTGAGGGGGGGTTATATGTGTGTGTGTGTGTGTGTGTGTGTGATGTGAGGGGGGGTTATATGAGTGTGTGTGTTATTTGAGGGGGGCTATATGTGTGTGTGTGTGTGTGATGTGAGGGGGGTTATATGAGTGTGTGTGTGTGTGTGTGTGTGATCTGAGGGGGGGTTATATGAGTGTGTGTGTGTGTGTGTGTGTGTGTGTGTGTGTGTGTGTGTGAGTGATTTGAGGGGGCTATATGAGTGTGTGTGTGTGTGTGTGTGTGAGTGATTTGAGGGGGGGTTATATGAGTGTGTGTGTGTGTGTGTGTGTGTGTGTGTGTGTGTGTGATTTGAGGGGGGCTATATGAGTGTGTGTGTGTGTGTGATTTGAGGGGGGGTTATATGAGAGTGTGTGTTATTTGAGGGGGGCTATATGTGTGTGTGTGTGATGTGAGGGGGGTTATATGAGTGTGTGTGTGTGTGATCTGAGGGGGGGTTATATGAGTGTGTGTGTGTGTGTGTGTGAGTGATTTGAGGGGGGCTATATGAGTGTGTGTGTGTGTGTGTGTGTGTGTGTGTGAGTGATTTGAGGGGGGGTTATATGAGTGTGTGTGTGTGTGTGTGTGATCTGAGGGGGCTAAGCTGCAGGGGATTATGGGATGGGTTGAGATGCATACATGATCTGTCGGGGCTTAGTGCCATAATTATCCCCCAGCAGGCCTTTCATTAGGGGAGTGTGTGTGTGTAGAGATCGCAGACTTACATAAGAGGGATGCTCCCTCAGTACTCTCTCTCTCTCTCTCTCTCTCTCCCTCTCCCTCAGTCCACTCTCCCTCTCTCTCTCAGTCCACTCTCCCTCTCTCTCTCTCTCTCAGTCCACTCTCTCTCTCTCTCTCTCTGTCCACTCTCCCTCTCTCTCTCTCTCTCTCAGTCCACTCTCCCTCTCTCTCTCTCTCTCTCTCTCTCTCTCAGTCCACTCTCTCTTCCTCCCTCTCTTTCTCTCTCCATCTCTCTTATGCTCCCTCCCTCTCTCTCCATCTCTCTCTTTCCCCTCCCACTTTAAGAGGAGAACGAAATGGACATCTGTCAGCTTGTGCATATGTACGGGAGACTGTGATGGTGTGTGTGTTTGTGTGTGTGTGTCGGTGTGTGTCTGAGCGGAGTTTGGAATGGGGGTGTTGGGACCTGTGGATTGTACTGCATGAGGAGGAGGCGAGGGAAGGAGGCGAGTTTAAGGAGGCGAGTTTAAGGAGGCGAGGGAAGGAGTCGAGTGAAGGAGGGGAGTTTAAGAAGGGGAGGGAAGGAGGGGAGTTTAAGGAGGCGAGTTTAAGGAGGCGAGGGAAGGAGGCGAGTTTAAGGAGGCGAGTTTAAGGAGACGAGGGAAGGAGGCGAGATGAAGTATAAGAAGTTCATCACCATTATGCAGGCAGCCATCGGCATCGCACCGCTCAACAAGAGAGAACTCCTTCCCCCCGGCAGGAAGCTATGGAGGCCCTCAGAGTGAGTGTGTGTGTGTGTTTGTGTGTGTGTGTACACAACTGGACAGTGGAAGGTCTGTGCAGAGATGTTTTTTTTTTGTTTATGCAGTGATTTAAATGCTGTGTGTGTGTGTGTGTGTGTGTGTGTGTGTGTGTGTGTGTGTGTAAAACTGTGGCTGGTCTATGTGTAGGGAGGTCACATGACCAGATGATGACCCTAGCTGCTCTCTGTTGTCAGTTACATTCATACACTACAGACACTGTGGGGGATTAGCATGTGGTGGCTAGCAAGTATTGATGTGTGTGTGTGTGTGTGTAAAGGTTAGTGAATGAGTGTGTGTGTGTCTAGGGTTAGTGAATAAGTGCGTGTGTGTGTGTGTGTGTGTGTGTATAACGGTGAGTGACTGAGAGTGTGTGAGTGTGTAAGGGTGTGTGAGTGTGTGTGTGTGTGTGTGTGTGTGTGTAAAGGTGAGAGACTGAGTGTGTGTGTACGGGTGTATCCGTGTAAGGGTAAGTGAAATAGGGTGTGAGTGTGTATGTGTATAAGGGTGTACGTGTGTAAGGGTGAGTGACTGAGTGTGGTGTGTGTGTGTGTGTGTGTGTGTGTGTGTGTGTGTGTGTGTGTGTGTCTAAGGGTTAGTGAATGTGTGTGTGTGTGTGTGTGTGTGTGTGTGTGTGTGTGTGTGTCTAAGGGTTAGTGAATGAGTGTGTGTGTGTGTCTAAGGGTTAGTGAATGAGTGTGTGAAATAGTGTATGAGTGTGTGTGTGTGTTTAAGGGTGAGTGACTGAGTGTGTGTGTGTCTAAGGGTTAGTGAATGAGTGTGTGAAATAGTGTCTAAGTGTGTGTGTAAGGGTGAGTGACTGAGTGTGTGTGTAACGGTGTACTTGTCTGTGTGTGTATAGGCGGGTGATCGTGTGAGTGTGTGTGTGTGTCGTCATGCAGGAATGTTGAGAATGTTGAGCTGAGACTCATACTGAGAGTGCATACCAGCAGGAAGTTGACAGAAACACTTCCTGTCATGTGACCCTGCAGGGGTGGGTTTGCAGACAGAGATGCCTACTTACCTGCTGTTACCATTCATGTAGATTCATCAGTTCACTTGAGTTCATATACATTCACCAGTTCACTTGTTTGTTTAGATTCACCAGTTCACTTGAGTTCAAATAGATTCACCAGTTCACTTGAGTTCATATAGATTCACCAGTTCACTTCAGTTCATATAGATTCACCAGTTCACTTCAGTTCAGTTCATATAGATTCACCAGTTCACTTGTTCATATACATTCACCAGTTCACTTGAGTTTGTTTAGATTCACCACTTCAGTTCAGTTCAAATAGATTCACCAGTTCACTTGAGTTCATATACATTCATCAGTTCACTTGTTTGTTTAGATTCACCACTTCAGTTCAGTTCAAATAGATTCACCAGTTCACTTGAGTTCATATACAGTACTGTGCAAAAGTTTTAGGCAGGTGTGAAAAAATGCTCTAAACCAGGGGTCTTCAACCTTTTTCAGCCCAAGGACCCCTTGGCTGAGAGAGACGCTGAGCAGGGACCCCCACCCCCGCCGCCCCAAATTTGGGCCTGATATTCATATAATTTATTTGGAACTAAGTGTCAGTCACACACACTCCCCTACACATGTTTGAACAGAATTACAAATCATCTGTGACACACAACTAGTTTCAATTTATTCTGTTTATTATTGACATTTGTTCTCCCTTACAGTTAGTCGTCACTCTATATTCAATTAGGGAGGGACAAAGAATTGAGTAGCTTGAGAAGCTTAAGTATGGATGAAATATCTCATACCTAGTGAGAGATCTGACGTTTGAGAATTCAGTGCATGCAGTGCGTCATACATGGCTCTTGCACCGTCTGTGCACATCGCGACACATTTTGGCCAGGGTATATCATGTTCATGGAAAAAATTGTCGATCACTTTGAAAATCTCTGAACTTTTTTTTACCTCCAGGCAGCTGCTTACAGAATCGAAATTTCTCCGGCATCTCATTTTGGTCGACAAATCACAAAAAAGCTAAAAGCTGAGCTTCGTTTGACACATCGGTGGATTAATCTAATTGTATTGCAAAATAATCTGCCTTCGGGAGTTTTGCGACTAATAGTGCCCTCACATCAGCTGCCAATTCAATTCAATAGGGCGGGCATTGGGATGCTTTTCAGTTTTTTTTACGTACTCATCCTTCCCAAACATTGTTTTGCACATATCACTAGCTGTTGGCAATATTAAACGTTACGCAATTATGTATGGCTGTTTGGTCTGAGCGACAGGTAATGCAACTTGATAAGAGGCTTTTAAAGCTAGCTCGCACACTTTGGCTAATTTTCTCATCAAGGTCTGCTGGCCCTCAAAAGATTTTAAACGGGAAATATTAAAAAAAATGTCTTTCAAGTGAGCATGGGTTGTCTTTGAGTGTCGTTGCAGCTTTGATGGTTTCATAGTTTCGTTTGATAGCACGGAAGAGCAAACCACGCATACTGCTAATTCTTCACCATCAGTCTCTTTGTAGGTGAAGGCAAACTTCAGATAATTCTCTGAATATTTACCTGTCTTCTCCCGTTTGCGCTTTTGGCTGTTCATGTTGGCATCCTCTGAACCGCCATCAGTGGTGTCTGACGCGGAGCTTTTGTTCCGAGAAATTACAAACGATCAATTATTTCAAATTGTATGGTTATGGCAGGTAACGTCTTTTGGCACCAGATTTTAGCTAAATGTAGCTAAAAGTGCATATGATGCCTGAAGACTCATGGGTAGCCTGTGTATTATTTTTAAGGAATAGAAAGCAATTTTTACGTCCTGTTTATGTTTATGTAGTCTTTTGGACGTTGTCAATTTTTGGAAGAGGGAAAAAATGCTTCAGATGAAATAATTTGGCGGACCCCCTGCAGTACCTCCGCGTACCCCCTGGGGGTCGCGGACCCCCGGTTGAAGACCTCTGCTCTAAACTAAGAATGCTTTCAAAAATGGAAGTGTTAACAGTTTATTTTCATCAATTCTTCATCAATTAACAAAATGCAGTGAATGAACAGAAGAGAAATCTAAATTAAATCAATATTTGGTGTGACCACCCTTTGACTTCAAAATAGCATCAATTCTTCCAGATACACTTGCACTAGTTTTTGAAGGAACTCGGCTGGTAAGTTGTTCCAAACATCTTGGAGAACTAACCACAGATCTTCTGTGGATATAGGCTTCCTCAAATCCTTCTGTCTCTTCATGTAATCCCAGACAGACTCGATGATGTTGAGATCAGGGCTCTGTGGGGGCCATACCATCACTTCCAGGACTTTCTGTTCTTCTTTACGCTGAAGATAGTTCTTAATGACATTGGCTGTATGTTTGGGGTTGTTGTACAGCCGCAGAATACATTTGGTGCCAATCATACGACTCCCTGATGGTATCGCATGATGGATAAGTATCTGCTTGTATTTCTCAGCATTGAGGACACCATTAATCCTGACCAAATCTCTAACTCCACTTGCAGAAATGCAGCCCCAAATTTGCAAGGAACCTCCACCATGCTTCACTGTTGCCTGCAGACACGCATTATTGTACCGCTCTCCAGCCCTTCGGCGAACAAACTGCCTTCTTCTACAGCCAAATATTTCTAATTTTGACTCATCAGTCCAGAGCACCTGCTGCCATGTTTCTGTACCCCAGCTTCTATGTTTTCGTGCTTAGTTGAGTCACTTGGCCTTGTTTCCATGTCGGGGTAAAGCTTTTTGGCTGCAACTCTTCCATGAATATATAGATTCACCAGTTCACTTGAGTTCATATATGTTCACCAGTTCACTTGAGTTCAAATAGATTCACCAGTTCACTTGAGTTCATATACATTCACCAGTTCACTTGTTTGTTTAGATTCTCCAGTTCACTTGAGTTCAAATAGATTCACCAGTTCACTTGTTTGTTTAGATTCTCCAGTTCACTTGAGTTCAAATAGATTCACCAGTTCACTTGAGTTCATATAGATTCACCAGTTCACTTGTTTGTTTAGATTCTCCAGTTCACTTGAGTTCAAATAGATTCACCAGTTCACTTGAGTTCATATTCATTCACCAGTTCACTTGAGTTCATATAGATTCACCAGTTCACTTGAGTTCAAATAGATTCACCAGTTCACTTGAGTTCATATTCATTCATCAGTTCACTTGTTTGTTTAGATTCACCAGTTCACTTGAGTTCAAATAGATTCACCAGTTC
The DNA here is from genome assembly GCF_900700415.2 of Clupea harengus. Lineage (NCBI taxonomy): Eukaryota > Metazoa > Chordata > Actinopteri > Clupeiformes > Clupeidae > Clupea > Clupea harengus. The sequence continues at coordinate 24,607,249 of NC_045172.1, read as the reverse complement.
ACTTGAGTTCAGTTCAAATAGATTCACCAGTTCACTTCAGTTCATATAGATTTATTTAGATTCACCAGTTCACTTGAGTTCAAATACATTTATCAGTTCACTTGAGTTCATATAGATTCACCAGTTCACTTGTTTGTTTAGATTCACCAGTTCACTTGGGTTTGTTTAGATTCACCAGTTCACTTGAGTTCATATACATTCACCAGTTCACTTGAGTTCATATAGATTCACCAGTTCACTTGAGTTCAAATAGATTCACCAGTTCACTTGAGTTCAAATAGATTCACCAGTTCACTTGAGTTCATATAGATTTATTTAGATTCACCAGTTCACTTGAGTTCAAATACATTTATCAGTTCACTTGAGTTCATATAGATTCACCAGTTCACTTGTTTGTTTAGATTCACCAGTTCACTTGGGTTTGTTTAGATTCACCAGTTCACTTGAGTTCATATACATTCACCAGTTCACTTGAGTTCATATAGATTCACCAGTTCACTTGAGTTCAAATAGATTCACCAGTTCACTTGAGTTCAAATAGATTCACCAGTTCACTTGAGTTCATATAGATTTATTTAGATTCACCAGTTCACTTGAGTTCAAATACATTTATCAGTTCACTTGAGTTCATATAGATTCACCAGTTCACTTGTTCATATACATTCACCAGTGTTTAGTGGTTAGTGTTGGGTGCACAAGGCTAACAATAAAGGCCGTCCCGTATGGTCCAAACTAGTAGAAGGGCTACTGTGGCACAAGTTGCAGACAGTGAACACACACTGCAACACACACACACACACACACACACTGCAACACACACACACACACACACACACACACACACACACTGCAACACACACACACACTGCAACACACACCCATGGGCACACACGCTTCAGAACTGGACCTTGGTCAAAGAAGGTCGCTGGTCTCATGAGTCCAGTTTTCTCTCTCCTAATGTGAGCGGCCGGGTACGTGTGCACCACTTGTCCAAGGCCGTGCTGGCACCAGGATGAGCTGAGTGTGATGCTCTGGACACAGGCCTGCTGGGAGTGAGATGAGCTGAGAGTGATGCGTTGGACACAGGCCTGCTGGGAGTGAGATGAGCTGAGAGTGATGCTTTGGGGACAGAGGCCTGCTGGGAGTGAGATGAGCTGAGAGTGATGCTTTGGGGACAGAGGCCTGCTGGGAGTGAGATGAGCTGTTGTTTTGATCACTGTGCCTATGTGATGACCACAAACTAATGGCCAATATCCACATCAGAATGAACGCAGTTCAAATGTGGGTTGACAGTGTCAAGCAATATTAAGAGGAGTCAATCGGTTAATCAGGGGTCTATCAGTGTCAAGCCATATGAATTGTGCTATTTCACTTCTGTTGGGTTCTGTCCGCTTGTGTGTGATGCTGCAGTTCCTGTGGAAGCACACTGTACACACACAGCACACACACATCCTGACAGAAATGTCTACCTTACTAGTGGTGCGGTTCATTTGGAGAACAGATTCTTCTAAATGAAAGCCGAGCGGGCACTCTGAGATTCTTTTGAATGAAGAGTGCATTACAAATAAAATATATTATTATTATTATTATTATTATTATTATTATTATTATTATAGCGGGTAACTGTACCTGTACAGTTAATCCTGTACATTCAGCAGCTTCTGTCCAAACCAACACGCGTGTGCTCCTGCGGAGTTCAAACTAACACGCGTGTGCTCCTGCGGAGTTCAACCCTCTAGCTTGATGTTAGCCACGAGGTTCATTGCTGTAATGTGTAATTGTGCTGTGTCATCATTTGTCTTAAGTAGCTGTCATGACTCCTCTTCAGTAGTGTAATTGTGCTGTTCCTCCTCAGTAGTGTAATTGTGCTGTGTCATGGTTTAGGGAGTGTAATTGTGCTGTGTCATGACTCCTCTTCAGTAGTGTAATTGTGCTGTGTCATGGTTTAGGGAGCAGTCCAACTCTGAGCTCTTCCGCTCCAGCTGTTCGTGGGAGAAGTTCTACTGGACCAAAGAAGCCCAGTACTGGTGTCTGCGCCGGCTCTCCGCACGCACGCACTGCAACATCAAGGTAGGGGGCGCCCTAGAGCACGTCTAAATCTCACTCTCTGTGTGTGTGTGTGTGTGTGTGTCTGTGTCTGTGTGTCTGTGTGTGAGTGTGTCTGTGTCTGTGTGTGTGTGTGTCTGTGTGTCTGTGTCTGTGTCTGTGTGTTTGAGTGTGTGTGTGTGTGGAATGGATGTTAGTGTGATAGCACTCCCTATCGGAATATCGTAATGACGAGTTCCAGCACATGAATGGTCAAATGAAGTCTGAATGACTTGTGGGAAACTCTTTTTCTATAATACCTGAGTTGCCGAGTTGTGACGTCTAGAGGGTGTGTCACTACCAAAAATGGCAAGGCATGGAATCATAAGATTACAATAATTAGTTTATTTAATACTGTCATCTGTGTGTGTGGCAATGCTTCGACAAAGTCCTTTTCATAAAAAGAAAGTTAGATTTAAGTTGTTGAACTTTATTGCTGAACCCCTGTTAGCGGCTGATTGTCTTGCATTAAATAAATGTAGCTTAATATTCCGAAGCAAGGTTCATTACATATAGGTCTTCTTGTGTCTATGGTTCTGTGGCTAAAAGGTAATCTGTGTCTGACAGCCACGACCGCTTTGTATGAGGTTATTTTGATGAGAAAACATCACACATAAAATGTCTGTGACGGGTTGTTCGTTTTAAAAAAATGCTAGATTTCCAACCTAAATGCGAGACAAGTTGTAAACTTGTCTGACCTCAGATCTTACGACAAGCCCTTGAGCATTAGGTTCCTTGTGTATTTTACACTCACTCACTCACTCACTCACTCACGCACTCACTCTCTCTTTCTCCCTCTCACTCTCACTCTCACTCTCACTCACTCACTCACTCACTCCTCTCTCTCTCTCACTCACTCCTCTCTCTCTCTCTCACACACA
>NC_045172.1:24586783-24591783 GCF_900700415.2 Clupea harengus | reverse complement strand
TTACACACACACACACACACACACACACACATACACACACAGCACACACACACACACAGACTTACACACACACACACACACACACACAGACTTACACACACACACACACAGACTTACACACACACACACACACACACACACACACTCACTCACACAGACTTACACACACACACACACACACACACACACACTCACACAGACTTACACACACACACACACACACACACACACACACACACACACACACTCACACAGACTTACACACACACACACACACAGACTTACACACACACACACACACACACACCAGTGCAGGACACCTTCACTCCTTTGTACGTCGCTTTGGATAAAAGCGTCTGCTAAATGTAAAAATGTAATGTAAATATTTTCGTGGGCTTGTGGCAGTTGCTGCCCTGCACCTTGACAGATGCAATATACGGCTCATCCAACAGGGGGCACCAGATACTCACATAGAAACTTCTTATTACCTGCTATTAGGGGTGTAAATCTCTCATGACAAAGACGATCCGATTCGTATCTCGATACATGGAAAAGATGCATGTTGATAAAAACGATTCGGTTCGATTCGATGCGATTCGATGCAGTTCAATAATTGAAAACACTGAGTTGTGAGGAAACAATGGACCTCATTCTCGAACATTTTCTTAAGTGTCTTATTAAATATCTTCTTACCAACCTCAGAAAAGATCTCTGGATTCATGAACGCCTGGAAATGTGTTCTTAATTGAAAGCGCTTTCTCATGCACCTGAACTTGCATACAGAAACGCCCCGCCAGCTCCTTTTAAGGGCATGCTATTGCAACGTGTGCACACTCCACAGGCAACGCGAAAGCAACTTCAGAGACTGATCAAAATCATTTCAAAGCAAGCACCGGTAAACCCAGACCTAATTTCACCAGGGAAGAGGTGGAGGTACTGTTGCAGAATGTAGATGTGTCCATTCTATTCCACTATGTCTATATCCACGTGACGCGATTGAGTTTATTTATTGCTTATTTATTTATTCACTGCCATTTGCAGTGTTCATATAGTGCTTTTGGTAAATGGTACGCATCCGTGTAGCTTGCCTAGACTAGTAAATGGTAGGCATCTGTGTATCAATGTACAATGCAGACCAGTTGTGTTTATCAGAAATGAATGTCTCTGGTGGTGCTTAAACATTTACATTTACATTTAGTCATTTAGCAGACGCTTTTTATCCAAAGCGACTTACAAGGATGTATTCACATTTTTACATTTACACTGATGGCGCACTGCACATCAGGAGCAATTAGGGGTTCAGTGTCTTGCTCAAGGACGCTTCGACAGGGAATCGAACTAGCAACCATCTGATTACTAAACGACTTCTCTACCTCCTGTACCACTGCCGCCCCATAAGCTGCCGCTTAAAGGCGGAGTCGCTTCTTTATCGTATCTCGCGCCGTGTAAAAGTGATTACATTACACTGAAAATAGAAGTGATAAATAATACATGTAGGAATTGAACACATGAAAAATACTATATTGAAAAATATTACCACTGAATTCAGCTTTCTTCAAAGCGCATGTCCGACTGTAGCCTGTATTAACCTGTGTGTGTGTGTGTGTGTGTGTGTGTGTGTGTGTGTCCAGATATCTCGGAGATCGAGTCATACCGTTCCTACTCCCCTCAGGATGATAGACGTGGCCACCAATCAGATCTCTCCTCCCATTCATCCAATGAAAAGCTACGAGAGAGACCTAGGTAAGCAGCACTTCCTGTTAATGTGTCATTTCCTGTTAATGATGTGTCATTGCCTAATCAATATAACAGGGGTCAGGGGTCAAGCTCTGGCTCTGGGCTCCGGGTTCTGTAAAGCACCTTAATTAAATTCAATTACATTTTAAATTGTCTTGACACACCCTATAGACAAGGATACTCACATATGACCCATACATCCTTGTAAGTCGCTTTGGATAAAAGCGTCTGCTAAATGACTAAATGTAAATGTAAATCACGCATATCAGTCCGTGTATCTATAGGATTTAAAATGGAATTGAATTGGGTCATATGTGAGTATCCTTGTCAATTCAATTCCATTTTAAATCCTATAGATACACGGACTGATATGCGTGATTTATATTTAGTCATTTAGCAGACGCTTTTATCCAAAGCGACTTACAATGATGTATACACATTTTTACATTTTACACTGATGGCACACTGCACATCAGGAGCAATTAGGGGTTCAGTGTCTTGCTCAAGGACGCTTCGACAGGGAATCGAAGTAGCAACCTTCTGATTACTAAACGACTTCACAGACACACATAGTAGGATGTCTCCGGTTAATAAATGTGTCTCCGGTTAGTAAATGTGTTTAGTAGATGGGTGTGTGTTCAGTAGATGGGTGTGTGTTTGTTGCGTTCTAACGTTCTGTGATGTGCAGGGACGACCCCCCCAGCCGACTCGCCAAGATGGGCGCCATGCCAACGCCCTTCCGTCCTCCTGAGGAGCAGGCTCCGCCCCCACTGGAAAGGGAGGAGTCAAGAGAAACTGAGGCGGAGCCTCAAGGTGCCAATTGCTACTTGCTAATGCCAACCTGGCATTCTAACTTTACACCCATCGACACACACACACACCAAGACACTCTTACATCACACACACACACACACACACACACCAAGACACTCTTACCGCACACACACACACCAAGACACTCTTACCTCTCTCACACACACACACACACACACAATAAGATAAACTTCCCTAACACACATTCAAACTAATTCACGTAGATTCATGCTCCTACTAACACACACTCTCTCATTCAAACTAACTCACAAATGCACACTCTTTCACACTAACACTCTTTCTCTCTCTCTCTCTCTCTCTCTCTCCCACACACACACTCTCATTCACACTAACTCACAGACACACACACCAAGACACTCTTACCTCACACACACACACACACACACACACACACAATAAGATAAACTTCCCTAACACACATTCAAACTAATTCACGTAGATTCATGCTCCTACTAACACACACACTCTCATTCACACTAACTCACAGACACACACACATTCTTTAAACTTAACTCACACGCACACACACACACACACACACACACTCTCATTCACCCTAACTCTCACTCACACACGCACACACACACACACACACACACACACACACACACACACACTCTCATTTACCCTAACTCACACACACACACACACACACACACACACACACTCTCATTTACCCTAACTCACACACACACACACACACACACACACACACACACTCTCATTTACCCTAACTCACACACACACACACACACACACACACTCTCATTTACCCTAACTCACACACACACACACACACACACACACACACACACACTCTCTCATTTACCCTAACTCACACACTCATTCCTGACTCCATATCCTCTGACGTGTTTCTTCTCTTCCTGCAGCCCCCACCTCCCCAAAGGTCACAGTTCCCCCAAAGGTCAACCACATCCCAAAGGTCAACCCCCCCAAACCCCCCCTCAAGCCCAGTGCAGAGGACCTAGAAATCTATGGGTGAGCACACACACACACATACACACACATACACACACACACACACACATACACACAAACACACATACACACACATACACACACATATATACACAAATATACACACACATTTACACATATACACACAAGTTCACACACATACACACACATTCACACACATTCATACACATACACACACATGCAAGCACAATGGTAACTCTGTCCCCAAAGATTTCTGCTGTGAAGCTTTTTTCTGTTTTTATACCGTCCTCAAAATGAATGTCTCCTACACGTCAGTTTGTATGCTAGCTTTGATCAGTGCTATCAATGCTATTGTTGATGTTAGCAAAACACTCTAGGTGGTTTCTTCATGTCTGTGTGTGTGTGTGTCTGTGTCTGTGTCTGTGTCTGTGTGTGCGTGTGCGTGTGCGTGTGCGTGTGCGTGTGCGTGTGCGTGTGCGTGCGTGCGTGCGTGCGTGCGTGCGTGCGTGTGTGCGCGCGTGTGTGTGTGTGTGTGTGTGTGCGCGCGTGCTCTGGCAGCCCCAACACGATGATGGTGCGCTTCCAGAAGACGGAGAGCGTGGGCTTGCGCCTGGCGGGGGGCAATGATGTGGGCATCTTCATCGCCGAGGCGCAGGAGGACAGCCCAGCAGAAGTGGAGGGGCTGCGCATGGGAGACCAGATCATGAAGGCACGTCTCTCCCCTTTACCTGCTCTACACGTCTCCCTTTTACCTGCTCTACACGTCTCCCCTGTCTCACTCACGTCTCCCCTTTACCTGCTCTACACGTCTCCCCTTTACCTGCTCTACACGTCTCCCCTGTCTCCCCTTTACCTGCTCTACACGTCTCCCCTTTACCTGCTCTACACGTCTCTCCCCTTTACCTGCTCTACACGTCTCCCCTGTCTCACTCACGTCTCCCCTTTACCTGCTCTACACGTCTCTCCCCTTTACCTGCTCTACACGTCTCACTCACGTCTCCCTCACGTCTCCCCTTTACCTGCTCTACACGTCTCCCCTGTCTCCCCTTTACCTGCTCTACACGTCTCACTCACGTCTCCCTCACGTCTCCCCTTTACCTGTCTCACTGCTCATTTTTTTATTTATTTTTTATTATTTTATTTAAGCTTTATTTAACCAGGAGAAAACCCATTGAGATTAAGAATCTCTTTTTCAAGGGAGACCTGGCCGAGACAGGCAGCAGCATACATACATACATAGTTACAGACAGAAACACAAAAGAAGACAACATTTAGGAGTTAGTGTCGTAGCCAGGTACATAAAAACATTTACATCTTAAAGAATCTGTCTCAATTTTTTTCATTTTGAGTTTAAAAGCATTAAGCGAGATGAAATCATTTAGTTTCAAGACCTTTTGCAAGATATTCCATGCCGAGGGAGCAGAATACACAAAAGCCCTCTTTCCTATTTCCTCATCTCGCCTGTCTCA
>NC_045172.1:24564283-24566783 GCF_900700415.2 Clupea harengus | reverse complement strand
GTGTGTGTGTGTGTGTGTGTGTGTGCGTTACCAACCTCTCTCTGCAGGCGCTGCAGCAGTGGGCTGGAGTCTGCATGTGGGAGGAGGGGACGGTGGTAGAGGGGGCTGGCGTCCGATTGGGCGGTTGGCTGACAGTGGTAAAGCAGATTGTTCTCTGATTGGGTGGGGCAGCGGTACAAGTGGTTGTTGTCTGATTGGGCGGTTGGCTGACAGTGGTAAAGCAGGTTGTTGTCTGATTGGGTGGGAGGCTGACAGTGGTAAAGCAGGTTGTTGTCTGATTGGTGGGTGCAGTGGTAGAGGGGGATCTTATCCGTTTCGGGGGAGGGGGGTCTCATCACCCACACTGGCTCAGAGGGGGCGTCAGGGGTGTACCGCGATCGCACCGCCCGCTGCTTCCCCTTCTCCACGGCCTCTCTGATGTCCCGGATGGCCTGAGAGACCACATCTCCACCGTCACGCCCGTCACGCACAGAGACCACATCTCCACTGTCACGCCCGTCACGCACAGAGACCACATCTCCACTGTCACGCCCGTCACGCACAGAGACCACATCTCCACCATCACACACAGAGACAGAGACCACATCTCCACCGTCACGCCCGTCACGCCCGTCACACACATCTCCACCGTCACGCCCGTCACGCACAGAGACCACATCTCCACCGTCACACACAGAGACCACATCTCCACCGTCACACACGTCACGCACAGAGACCACATCTCCACCGTCACACACATCTCCACCGTCACGCACAGACTTCAGCCCTACATTCTCAGTAGATGGAACAGACTCCACCCCCACACTCTGATTGGACAGGACAGACTCTATCCCTGCAGACTGATTGGATGGAACAGACTCCACCCCCACACTCTGATTGGAAAGAACAGACTCCATCCCTGCAGTTTGATTGAATGGAACCGGCTCCATCGGGGCTTTCTGATTGGATGAAACAGAGTCTAACAGTCCCATCAGAGCTGACTGATGGTCCTGAAGCTCCTCCTCCTCCTCCTCCCTGATGGGGGAAGTAGCCTCCCATTGGCCGTCCTCCCCGTCACTCTCGCTGCCCGACTGTTCATCATAGCGGTGCAGCCGGGACCCAACAGACACCTGTCGAAGGGGTGTGGCCTGATGAAAGGGCATAGCATGAGTGGGTGTGGTCAGATGAAAGGGCGTGGCATGTGTGGGTGTGGTCTGATGAAAGGGCGTGGCATTTGTGGGTGTGGTCAGATTGTTGACTGTATCCTGGTAAAGAGGTGTGACAAGAGGAGTGGGTGTGGCCTGGTAAAGAGGTGTGACAAGAGGAGTGGGTGTGGTCTGGTGAAAGGGCGTGGCATTTGTGGGTGTGGTCAGATTGTTGACTGTATCCTGGTAAAGAGGTGTGACAAGAGGAGTGGGTGTGGCCTGGTAAAGAGGTGTGACAAGAGGAGTGGGTGTGGTCTGCTGAAAGGGCGTGGCATTTGTGGGTGTGGTCAGATTGTTGACTGTATCCTGGTAAAGAGGTGTGACAAGAGGAGTGGGTGTGGCCTGGTAAAGAGGTGTGACAAGAGGAGTGGGTGTGGTCTGGTGAAAGGGCGTGGCATGTGTGGGTGTGGTCTGATTGTTGACTGTATCCTGGTAAAGAGGTGTGACAAGAGGAGTGGGTGTGGCCTGATGTGGTCGCTCAGACCAGTACGGCAGGATCCCAGCCTGTGAGCCCTCAGCAGGGCGGGGCCTACAGCTCTCCGACAGGGAGTTCTGAGTGGCCAGAGGGGGGTTCCACTGGGTCTCCGCCCACACCCCATCCCTCTGCCAATGAAAGCTCTTAGAGGGGGGATGGGAGGGGCTTCGGTCCATCATAAACTCCCTTTCTTGCCCCCCACTCTCCCTCGTACCCTGGTCCTCTTCCTGCCGTGCGTCCGTCACACACTCCTGGCCTCTCTCCAGCTCTGATTGGCTGCTATCACAGTGCTCTGATTGGTTCTGACCCACACACTCCTGGCCTCCTCTGCCTCTCCTCTCGTCTCGGCCCTGCTCCTCCCAGCGAGTCTTCATCTGGGTTTCTCTTCCGTCCCATTGGCTCTGATCTCTCTCCAGCTCTGATTGGCTCCTCCCACAGTCATCTGATTGGTTCTGACCCTTCTCACTGTGCTTGGATTGGTTCCCATCCCTCTGCTGCTCTGATTGGTTCCCATCCCTTTCACTGAATTGGATCTGGCACTGTACCTCTTCACTGTGCTCTGATTGGCTCTGCTCCCTCATGGTCTGTTCTGATTGGCTCTGCTCTCTAATGACCAGGCTTGCATGGTGCTCGTCTTGTCTCTGTTGGTCGGGTGTGGGTGTGAGGAGCGGTCTGGTGAGCTCTAAGACCCTTGGCTGGTCTGGAGGTGAAGGGGCGCCCCCTCCTGGGGGGTGGGGGAAGTCCTCAGGGCTCTGGGCTTCAGAGGGCCACACCCTCCAGTCTGGTTCGTGATGGTGGTGGTGGTGGTGGACACTCTCTACATTCCGATTGGCTGGCTCTT
>NC_045172.1:24541783-24546783 GCF_900700415.2 Clupea harengus | reverse complement strand
CACCACCCACCCCCTCAAACACCCCCTCACCCCCTCAAACGCCTCATACTTTACTGACCACCCAACCCCTAACCTTCATGTTCTATACGCTACTTACCCTAACTTTAACCCACAGGACACTACCTCCACATCGAGGCCTCTTTAATGCTGACAGGGCAGCAGGCACGGCTGGTTTCAGGGATGCTGCGGGGGTCAAGAGGTCGGCATTGCCTGCGCTTCTTCTACAGCATGTTCGGCTCGGGTACCGGCGACCTGAGCGTGCTGCTGCGGAAGGCGCTGGATGGCCGGGATGTGTTACTATGGAAACGCTCCGGCGAGCAGGGAATCTCATGGCTGAGGGCCACGGTTAACTACCAGTGTGATGAACAACATCAGGTGAAAGGCGCAAGACTACATTACCCATGATACATCAGCATGTCCATATCACAGTATCCAAGACTACACTACCCATGATACATCAGCATCTCTACATCACAGTATACAAGACTTCACTACCCATGATACATCAGCATGTCTATATCACAGTATACAAGACTTCACTACCCATGATACATCAGCATCTCTATATCACAGTATCCGCTGCCATTTGTTTGATTCTTCAAAAGCTCAAGTTGATTTGTAGCTTCTTATTTTCTTCATGCATCTTCATAAATGTCCCCTTTGGACAACACACTCACACACATAGAGAGACAGTGGGAGAGATGTTATTGGTAATAATCATTGTTGGGCAAGTTACTTAATAAAAGTGATCAGGTAAAGTTACTGATTACGTTCTCTAAATTGTAATCAGATTACTTTACTGATTGCTTGCTCTATAAAGTAATCGGATTACTGATTACTTTCAGTTACTTTCCAAAAACAAAAAAAGATCATCCCTTACCTGAATCATAGAAGTGCTGATCTAGGATCAGTTTTGCATCTTTGAATAGACACAAGACAATCTGATCCTATACCAGCACTCTAGGCACATCTTGAACCGATGAAATAAACAGGAAGGGTTAAAAAGCAGACTGTACATAGCAATCTATTTTTACCATAATGTCCCAACCATTGCACCCAAGCCAAATTAATAGAAATGGGAATATAACAAGCAATTTTGTAATGCACCAGTACACTATAGGATTAGTCACATATCAAATAATCTCTCGCTACAAGTTTCACCTGTTCGTGTTGGCGAAACAGATGTTTGTAGAGGTTGCTTGTTGAGTCAAGTGCAGTTGAGAGGCGCTTGTCTCCAGGGCACAGCTTACATTTATCTTTCACTGATACAAAAAGAAAAATAATGGGAGTATTTCCGTCTTCCGAAACATCCGTGGTCACTCTTATCGCCTGCCATCATGTTTATTAGCCTTCTACTCGCGTGACCCCACATTCACCGCAGTTCCCACCAACTGTTTACAAAGTAACACCATGGAAACTGAGGTGAATATGGGGTCACGGCCGCGCGTGAGCATATCAATCGAATGAAAGGGAGCAGATAGGCACGCAAAAAGTAACTGAAGTAACTGCTTTTTTATTCGGTCAGTAACTGTAATCGGATTACCGAAAACTCAAAGGTAATCCTTTACATTACTGAGTTACTGGATAAAGTAATCTGATTACAGTAATCGGTTACTTTGTAATCAGTTACTCCCAACATTGGTAATAATGCACCTCTGTTCATCTCTCCTGGCCAGATTGTATATGTTATTTCTAATAATGCACATCTGTTCATCTCTCCTGGCCAGATTGTATATGTTATTATTTCTAATAATGCACCTCTGTTCATCTCTCCTGGCCAGATTGTATATGTTATTATTTGTAATAATGCACATCTGTTCATCTCTCCTGGCCAGATTGTATATGTTATTATTTGTAATAATGCACATCTGTTCATCTCTCCTGGCCAGATTGTATATGTTATTATTTGTAATAATGCACATCTATTCATCTCTCCTGGCCAGATTGTATATGTTATTATTTGTAATAATGCACATCTGTTCATCTCTCCTGGCCAGATTGTATATGTTATTTGTAATAATGCACCTCTGTTCATCTCTCCTGGCCAGATTGTATATGTTATTTGTAATAATGCACATCTGTTCATCTCTCCTGGCCAGATTGTATATGTTATTTGTAATAATGCACATCTGTTCATCTCTCCTGGCCAGATTGTATATGTTATTTGTAATAATGCACCTCTGTTCATCTCTCCTGGCCAGATTGTATATGTTATTTCTAATAATGCACCTCTGTTCATCTCTCCTGGCCAGATTGTATATGTTATTTGTAATAATGCACATCTGTTCATCTCTCCTGGCCAGATTGTATATGTTATTTGTAATAATGCACATCTGTTCATCTCTCCTGGCCAGATTGTATATGTTATTTGTAATAATGCACATCGGTTCATCTCTCCTGGCCAGATTGTATATGTTATTTGTAATAATGCACATCGGTTCATCTCTCCTGGCCAGATTGTATATGTTATTATTTGTAATAATGCACATCTGTTCATCTTTCCTGGCCAGATTGTATATGTTATTATTTGTAATAATGCACATCTGTTCATCTCTCCTGGCCAGATTGTATATGTTATTATTTGTAATAATGCACATCTGTTCATCTCTCCTGGCCAGATTGTATATGTTATTATTTGTAATAATGCACATCTGTTCATCTCTCCTGGCCAGATTGTATATGTTATTATTTGTAATAATGCACCTCTGTTCATCTCTCCTGGCCAGATTGTATATGTTATTTGTAATAATGCACATCTGTTCATCTCTCCTGGCCAGATTGTATATGTTATTTGTAATAATGCACATCTGTTCATCTCTCCTGGCCAGATTGTCTTTGAGGCCTCCAGAGGCTCCTCTCTACGCAGTGACACTGCCATTGATGACATCATGTTTGAGAGAGGGCTGTGCCCAGGTACTGTACTGGTCTTCTAGCTCATCAGCTTCATTACATCATCAGCTTCATTACATCATCGGCTTCATTACATCATCAGCTTCATTACATCATCATCAGCTTCATTACATCATCAGCTTCATTACATCATCATCAGCTTTATTACATCATCATCAGCTTCATTACATCATCGGCTTCATAACATCATCGGCTTCATAACATCATCATTATCATCAGCTTCATTACATCATCAGCTTAATTACATCACCATCAGCTTCATTACAGCATCATCAGCTTCATTACATCATCATCAGCTTCATGACATCATCATCAGCTTCATGACATCATCATTAGCTTTATTACATCATCATCAGCTTCATTACATCATCATCAGCTTCATGACATCATCATTAGCTTTATTACATCATCATCAGCTTCATTACATCATCATCAGCTTCATTACATCATCATCAGCTTCATGACATCATCATCAGCTTTATTACATCATCATCAGCTTCATTACTAATGGGCTAATAATGGGCTAATAATGGGCTTAATGGGCTAGGACCAAGTTACATTGCAAACTCCCTAGTCAAATACTTGCCCTCAAGAACACTGTGATCATCGAATGCTGGTTTATTGGAGGTTCCCAGCAAAAGCCGTAAGAAAATCGGGGACGCAGCATTTGTCAATTACGCCCCAGTGCTATGGAACATACTGCCTATAGACATCAGGGAAGCCAGCTTGCTTAACATCTTTAAAAGAAAACTAAAAACGTACCTCTTCACATTAGCCTTTAACTAGCTACCACTTCGCACTATATATATATATATATATAAATACTTTTAATTTAATTTAATTTAATTTAATTTAATTTAATTTAAATCTCTACTGGTGATATTAAGGGGTTAGATTAAATATATCTCTATAATTATAATTTAATTTTTTTTGCACTATATCTGAGTTATGTTTCTTTGATGTCTATTTTTATGTGCATGTAATTTCTTTGTGCATATTATGTATTTGCTGTAAAGCACTTTGAGCTGCATTCTTTTGCATGAAAGGTGCTATATAAATAAAGTTTTATTATATTATTATTATTATTATTATTACATCATCATCAGCTTCATGACATCATCATCAGCTTCATGACATCATCATCAGCTTCATGACATCATCATCAGCTTCATGACATCATCATCTGCTTCATGACATCATCATCAGCTTCATTACATCATCATGAGCTTCATTACATCATCATGAGCTTCATTACATCATTAGCTTTACTACATCATCTTTAGCAACCTAGCTACATCACTCATCTCTGCAGACAGCTCTTTCTGTAACACGTTCAAGAAATCTGTTGCATAAGTGATGTCCTATTGACACTCTGACACAATTTTACTTTATATTTTCCCAGATGCAGATGACCAATTCAAGCCATCTGGTTTGCCAGGCGATGAAAATGGAAACATCACTTATTAACAAAAACAATGTGTGCAATATTGTTTATCAAGATAATATGCATTTTTTATATCAAAATATGGTAACACTTTATTTAGATAGTCTATCTACAGAGACTTTACAGTTGGTTTGTTAAAATTCAAGTTTCAAGTGTGTCTAATTGTTGAACATCATTGACTGAACATAATCTGAACAGGAACATAACATGAACATGTTTTCCACATGTACACAAAACATTAAACTTTTGAATTCAGCTTAAAATGTTGCCATGTGAACAAAAGTGACGCACGACAGCCTGAACACTAACAGCTGGTGTTATTATAGTTAGGGGTGGGCCTGAACACTAACAGCTGGTGTTATTATAGTTAGGGGTGGGCCTGAACACTAACAGCTGGAGTGAATATAGAAAGGGTTAAGGCTATTAATAGGGTAGGCAACTAGGCTGTTTAATGTCCGTTTTCTAAGTAAGTTAGCTGATTCTTTGGTGGTTGACGATGCACTGTAGCCAACATTAACAAGTATAATGACACCGCTTTAAATTGTTTACCACAGCAACAGTGAGAGCTGTAGAATTACGCCTTGCCTGAAATGAAGGAGGTGGATTAGGGTTAGGGTTGGGTCCAGCGGCAGCAAGACATGTAGAC
>NC_045172.1:24534283-24536783 GCF_900700415.2 Clupea harengus | reverse complement strand
CACACACACACACACACACACACACACACTCTCTCACACCCCCACACACACTCTCTCTCACCCCCACACGCACTCTCTCACTCACACACACACTCTCTCACACACACACACTCTCCCTCTCTCACACACACACACTCTCCCTCTCACTCACGCACACACTCTCTCACACAAACAAACACACACACACACACACACAGAGCTCCAGCCCATCCACGACCAAAGAGATGGTACACACACACACACACTCTCACACCCCCCCCCCACACAAACTCTTTCACACCCCCACACACACACACTCTCACACGCACACTCTCTCACACCCCCACACACACTCTCTCACTCACACACACACACACTCTCTCACACAAACAAACACGCAAACACACACACACAGAGCTCCAGCCCATCCACGACCAGATCAAAGAGACGGTACACACACACACTCACACACACACACACACATACCCACTGCATTACGTTCCAGAATGATGTTCTCATTTTGTGTGTGTGTGTTATAAATCCAACACAGCCCTTGTGCTCTTTTTCAGCTTTCGCCCCTCCCTAGAGGGCCAGAGTCACTAGCCAGGCTGTGGCGTGTTTAGTTCAGAGAGAGAGAGAGTGTGTGTGTGTGTGTGTGTGTGTGTGTGTGGCATGTTTAGTTCAGCTCGAGTGTGTGTGTGTGTGTGTGTGTGTGTGGCATGTTTAGTTCAGCTCGTGTGTGTGTGTGTGTGTGTGTGTGTGTCTGTGGCATGTTTAGTTCAGCTCGAGTGTGTGTGTGTGTGTGTGTGGCATGTTTAGTTCAGCTCGAGAGTGTGTGTGTGTGTGTGGCATGTTTAGTTCAGCTCGTGTGTGTGTGTGTGTGTGTGTGTGTGTGTGTGTCTGTGGCATGTTTAGTTCAGCTCGAGAGTGTGTGTGTGTGTGTCTGTGTGGCATGTTTAGTTCAGCTCGAGTGTGTGTGTGTGTGTGTGTGTGTGTGTGGCATGTTTAGTTCAGCTCGAGAGTGTGTGTGTGTGTGTGTGTGTGTGTGTGTGTGTGTGTGTGTGTGTGTGTGTGTGTGTCTGTCTGTGTGGCATGTTTAGTTCAGCTCGAGTGTGTGTGTGTGTGTGTGTGGCATGTTTAGTTCAGCTCGAGTGTGTGTGTGTGTGTGTGTGTGTGTGTGTGTGGCATGTTTAGTTCAGCTCGAGCGTGTGTGTGTGTGTGTGTGTGTGGCATGTTTAGTTCAGCTCGTGTGTGTGTGTGTGTGTGTGTGTGTGTGGCATGTTTAGTTCAGCTCGAGTGTGTGTGTGTGTGTGTGTGTGTGTGTGTGTGTGTGTGTGTGTGTGTGTGTGTTTAGTTCAGCTCGAGCCAAGATGACAGTGAGAGACTCCTCCGCTACACCCCTGTTCAAGACACAGTTAACAGTTTCTGAGTTATAATAGCATACCAGTTTAAATGGCACTGATGGTCCAGCGTCACAGGTGTGTGTGTGTGTGTGTGTGTGAGTGGGTCCAGCGTCGCAGGCTTGTGTGTGTGTGTGTAGGTCCCGCGTTGCAGGCTCTCGTGTGTTTGTGTGTGTGTGTGTGTGTGTGTGTGTGGCATGTTTAGTTCAGCTCGAGTGTGTGTGTGTGTGTGTGTGTGTGTGTGTGTGTGTGTGTGTGTGTGTGGCATGTTTAGTTCAGCTCGAGTGTGTGTGTGAGTGGGTCCAGCGTCGCAGGCTTGTGTGTGTGTGTGTGTGTGTGTGTGTGTAGGTCCCGCGTTGCAGGCTCTCGTGTGTTTGTGTGTGTGTGTGAGAGAGTGGGTCCAGCGTCGTGTGTGTGTGTGTGTGTGTGTGTGTGTGTGAGGGTCCCGCATCGCAGGCTCATGTCCACGTGCACAACCACACGTGCACAACCACACTGCCGCTGCTTAGAGGATTCCTAGAGGAAACCGAAATGAGTTATCGTTCATGACCACAACATTTGATTCCTTACTGAGAATATGCACACAACACTGATCAGGGGCTGATGGATGTGCAGTTTATGTGACTTTTAATTTAATTGCACTTTGTGTGTGTGTCTGCGTGTGTGTGTGTGACCTACAGACTGCAGGCATCAGGGAGGCAACTCAGAAATGCAAGCAGAAACAGGACCAGCTGGAGAATAAGAACAAACAGGTCAGCTTTTGTGTGTGTGTGTGTGTGTGTGTGTGTGTGTGTGTGTGTGTGTGTGTGTGTGTGTGTGTGTGTGTGTGTCTGTGTGTGCGAAAATTGGTAATTACCAGCTAACGAAATCACTGCTGGAAATGTTTTTATTTAATTTGTTCCTGCAGCATCAGGAATCTTTACTAACATGATGTGTGTGTCTCTATACACACATGTGTGTGTGTGTGTGTGTGTGTGTGTGTGTGCAGATAGAAGATATTAAGCAGTCTGTGAGTCTGAAAGAGGCAGAGGAGGCCGATCGGCAGAAGCGCATGGCGAACACACGCCACCTCATCGCAGACCTGCAGGCCCAGCTGCAGCGCTGCGGTGACCATGACGACC
>NC_045172.1:24494283-24526783 GCF_900700415.2 Clupea harengus | reverse complement strand
ATGTGCAGATCTGGACCGCAGGAAGGCGTCTCTGTTGAGTACGTGTAAGAGTCTGATGCAGCGCGCCAGTGAGATCTGCAACATGAGCCCGGGAGAGGTGGCCGTACCCCCAGAGTTACACGACGTAAGCACACACACACACACACACACACACACTCTTCTGCAATATGACGCCAGGAGGAAGTTTTGTCTTAGAAATGTGCTCCACACAAATACCTGTATATTAGAGTACATGTGGTTCAGATCGACTGAGAACAAATACAATACTCAACACACTCAACACTCGTAATTTACTCGTTGTGGTGGCGCAGCTTGTAAGGCGTTGTGGTTAGTACACACGTGTTGATAGGTTGGATTCCCGTTGGGGTTGTGTGTGTGTGTCCGCTGATGAGACTGCCATGCTAATACCGATGCAACAGGAGGACTCTGTCTCCCTGTGTGTATATGAGTTCAGTTGAACTTCTCATGCTGAGACCTCTGAGGACACACACACACACACACACCCGGAGGATCGCTAGACCTACTCAACTCAGATCCCTCTCTCTTGAGGACACACACACACACACACCCTGAGGATCCCTAGGCCTACTCAACTCTTACCTAAATTTCCCTCGGGATTAATAAAGTATCCATCTATCTATCTAACACAAATACAAAGTCAAAGTCAAAGTAGTACGGCAGTGAAACCGCTCAGCGTCAGTCATATTTGAATTGCAGCCTTTAGAAAGACATTGGCCAGTCTAGTTAGTAATTTTTCCGAATGCACGCTTTTGATGTGGAGCCGTCATCAATGCTTTTAGTATTGGTAGTTGGATGTCACAGCCTCATTGAGTTGTACAATCTCCATTTCATTAGTTATGCATGTTTCCGTGTGTGTGTGTGTGTGTGTGTGTGTGTGTCTGTGTCTGTGTCTGTGTGTTTCCGTGTGTGTGCGTGCGTGTTTCCGTGTGTGTGCGTGCGTTTCCGTGTATGTGTGTATCCGTGTGTGTGTGTGTGTGTTTCCGTGTGTGTTTCCGTGTGTGTGTGTGCATGCGTGCGTGCATGTGTGTTTCCGTGTGTGTGTGTGTTTCCGTGTGTGTGTGCGTGTTTGTGTGTGTGCGTGTGTGTTTCCGTGTGCGTGTGTGTTTCCGTGTGCGTGTGTGTTTCCGTGTGTGTGTGTGTTTCCGTGTGTGCGTGTGTGTGTTTCCGTGTGTGTGTGTGTGTGTGTTTCCGTGTGCGTGTGTGTTTCCGTGTGTGTGTTTCCGTGTGTGTGTGTGTGTGTGTCTCAGGTGTTCAGCATGCTGCCCAACACCCTGGAGGACATTGAGGCCATGCTGAATGAGGAGCGAACCCGAGCTGAACTCTTCACTGGCATCAGTGAGACGGTAGGTGTGTGTGTGTGTGTGTGTGTGAGAGTGAGAGTGAGAACTCTTCACTGGCATCAGTGAGACGGTAGGGGGGTGTGTGTGTGTGAGAGTGAGTGAGAACTCTTCACTGGCATCAGTGAGACGGTAGGGGGGGGTGTGTGTGTGTGTGTGTGTGTGTGTGTGTGTGTGTGTGAGAGTGAGTGAGAACTCTTCACTGGCATCAGTGAGACGGTAGGGGTGTGTGTGTGTGTGTGTGAGAGTGACAACTCTTCACTGAGATTAGTGAGACAGTTGAGCTGTGTGTGTGTGTGTGTGTGTGTGTGTGTGTGTGTGTGTGTGTATATATATGTATATGTGTGTGTGTGTATGTGTATATATATATATATGTGTATATGTATATACGTATATGTGTGTGTGTGTGTGTATATATATATATCCATACACTTCAACATTAGTGACTGATGTGGTTGTTGTGTTCAGGTTGTGGAAGAGTACAATCGGAGGGAACAGGAGATAAAGAACCTGGAGAAGGAACTGGAGGACAAGAAGAATGCTCTGGACACCTACAGACAGAACATATCGGAGGTGTGTGTGTGTGTGCGCGCTGGTGTGTGTATGCATGCTTCTGTGTGTGTGTGTGTGTGTGTGTGTGTGTGTGTGTGCTGGTGTGTGTGTGTGTGCGTGTGTGCATGTACACATTGAAGAATTTCAGGAGGAACTAGATGTTGTTTATTAGTATATACTAACACTGATGTAGGTGGAGGAGGGAGCTATATGTTGTATATTAGTATATACTAACACTGATGTAGGTGCAGGAAGGAACTAGATGCTGTATATTAGTACATACTAACCCTGATCACAGGAAGGAACTAGATGTTGTATATTAGTACATACTAACACTGATGTAAGTGCAGGAAGGAACTAACTAGATGTTGTATATTAGTATATACTAACACTGATGAAGGTGCAGGAAGGAACTAGATGTTGTATATTAGTACATACTAACCCTGATGTTGATAACATGCAGAGGCTTACGACTGTGGTGTGCCAAATGTAGAACGGATGACTACGCCGTGGAAAGGAGTTGCAACAAATTTCAGTTTCACTAAAATAATACATGAACCCCCCCGACCCCCCCCCCCCCCCTCCTTCTCCTCCTATCCCCCGCCCCCATTCTCTGCCCCCCCTCCCCCCAGGTTAAGGAGAGGTGGTTGAACCCTCTCAGGCAGCTGGTTGAGCAGATCAATGTCAAGTTCAGTGAGTTCTTCAGATCCATGCAGTGTGCCGGAGAGGTGGACCTGCACTCCGAGAACGAGGTCAGGATTCACCCTCTCACCCTACCCCTCTCACTCTCACCCTCACTCACCCTCTCACACTCACTCTCACTCTCTAACCCTCTCACTCTCTCACTCTCACTCATACTCTCTCACTCAACCCTCTCACTCTCACCCTCTCTCACTCTCACCCTCACACTCTCACACTCTCACCCTCTCACTCTCTCTCACTCTATCTCACTCTCTCACTCTAACCCTCACCCTCTCACTCTCACCCTCCTCTCTCTCACTCTCTCTCACTCTCTCACTCTAACCCTCACCCTCTCACTCTCACCCTCCTCTCTCTCACTCTCTTCCTCTCACTCTAACCCTCTCTCCTCTAACACTCTCACTCTAACCCTCTCACTCTAACCCTCACCCTCTCTCACTCTCTCTCACCCTCTCACTCTCACCCTCCTCTCTCTCACTCTAACCCTCTCACTCTCACCATCTCACTCTCTCGCCCCTCACTCACCCTCTCTCTCTCATTCTAACCCTCACACCCTCTCTCACTCGCTCACTCAACCCTCTCACTCTCACCCTCTAACCCTCTCTCACCCTCTCTCTCACTCTCTCACTCTCACCCTCACCCTCTCACTCTCAGTCTCACCCAACCCTCTCACTCAACTCTCACACTCACTCTCTCTTCCTCTCACCCTCTCACTCTCTCTTCCTCACACTCACACTCTCACCCTCACCCTCACACTCTCACTCTCTCTTCCTCTCACCCTCTCACTCTCTCTTCCTCTCACTCTAACTCTCACCCTCTCTCTCACTCTCTCACTCTAACCCTCTCACTCTCTCTTCCTCACACTCACACTCTCTCTTCCTCTCACCCTCTCACTCTCTCTTCCTCTCTCTCTCACCCTCACACTCTCACTCTCACCCGCTTACTCTCACTCTCACTCTAACACTCTCACTCTCACCCTCTCACTCACTCTCTCACTCATTCTCTACCCTCTAAATCACTCACTTAAAAAGAGGAATGGTACATTTTCTCACTGTGTGTGTGTGTGTGTGTGTGTGTGTGTGTGTGTGTGGTGTGTGTTGGCAGGAGGAGTATGATAAGTACGGGATCCGTATCCGGGTGAAGTTCCGGAACAGCACCCAGCTGCACGAGCTGACGCCCCACCACCAGAGCGGAGGGGAGCGGAGCGTCTCGACCATGCTGTACCTGATGGCCCTCCAGGAGCTCAACCTGTGTCCCTTTAGAGTGGTGGACGAGATCAACCAGGTAACACACACACACACACACACACACACACACACACACACACACACACACACACACACACACACACACACACACACAGACACACACACACACACACACACACACACACACAGATGCTGTACCTGATGGCCCTGCAGGAGCTCAACCTGTGTCCCTTTAGAGTGGTGGACGAGATCAACCAGGTAACACACACACACACACACACACAGCATGCTGTACCTGATGGCCCTCCAGGAGCTCAACCTGTGTCCCTTCAGGGTGGTGGACGAGATCAACCAGGTAACACACACACATACACACACACACACACTGGCCTTCATGTGTTTCTTGTGTCTCTGTGGCAGGGCATGGACCCAGTGAACGAGAGGAGGGTGTTTGACATCGTGGTCAGGACCGCCTGCAAAGGGACCACCTCTCAGTACTTCTTCATTACGCCAAAGGTACACACACACACACACACACACACTCACACACTTCAACCTTGGGGTTGAGGTTGACCATCCCTCTGTGCAGATGAAAGTGTGTGTCCCGTTTATACAGATGAAAGTGTGTGTCCCGTTTATACAGATGAACGTGTGTGTCCCGTTTATACAGATGAACGTGTGTGTCTCGTTTATACAGATGAACGTGTGTGTCCCGTTTATACAGATGAAAGTGTGTGTCCCGTTTATACAGATGAACGTGTGTGTCCCGTTTATACAGATGAACGTGTGTGTCCCGTTTATACAGATGAACGTGTGTGTCCCGTTTATACAGATGAACGTGTGTGTCCCGTTTATAGCTTAAATCCCAAATGACCCTATCGCTGGGGTATATTTTCAGAGACGGTTATCATACAGTGAAAATCTTCTACCTCTGCAACCCTATCGCATGTGTACACACACTCTGACATGCATGCATACACATACACACAGCCACATACCTACACACACACACACACACAGCCACATACCTACACACACACACACACACACACAGCCACATACCTACACACACACACACACACACAGCCACATACCTACACACACACACACACACACACACACACAGCCACATACCTACACACACACACACAACACACACACACACACACACACACACACACCACACACACACACACACACAGCCACATACTTACACGCACACACACACACACACACACACACACACCTGGGCACACTCACTGATAAATACATACATTCATAATTTCCCATCTGGTGATCTCAGTGACTGCAAATGTAAAGTGTGTGTGTGTGTGTGTGTGTGTGTGTGTGTGTGTGTCAGTACATGTGTGTAGGTATGTGGATGTGAGTGTGTTACAGTGCGTGTGTGTATGAATTAGTTGTGTGTGTGTGTGTGGAGGTATGTGGCTGTGTGTGTGGAGGTATGTGGCTGTGTGTGTGTGTGTGTGTGGAGGTATGTGGCTGTGTGTGTGCAGTGTGTGATCTGGGGATGGGGAGGACTGCCAGGTAAGAAGGGGATCTCACGAGAGAGACTTCCCAGTTTGGAGTGAGGTGGCTGGGTCAGGGTTAGCTGGTGCCACCCTGGACAGGATGCCTTGAAGAGTTGGGTCTGGTGCGGTGTAAATACAAATGTGTGTGTGTGTGTGTGTGTGTGTGTGTGTGTGTGTGTGTGTGTCCACAGCTCCTCCAGAACCTGCACTATGCTGATGAGATGATGGTTCTGTGTGTTCATAAAGTGTGTGTGTGTGTGTGTGTGTGTGTGTGTGTGTGTCCACAGCTCCTCCAGAATCTGCAGTATGCTGATGAGATGATGGTTCTGTGTGTTCATAAAGTGTGTGTGTGTGTGTGTGTGTGTGTGTGTGTGTGTGTGTGTGTGTGTGTGTGTGTGTGTGTCCACAGCTCCTCCAGAACCTGCAGTACGCTGATGAGATGATGGTTCTGTGTGTTCATAATGGAACCCACATGCTGCCCCCCAGTGAGTGGAGCAGCCAGGCCTTCATGCGCCGACGCGCCCGCCAGCGACCCAGTCACCATGGAAACTGACCCAGTCACCTTGGAAACTGACCCCTTAGCCCGGGACTAGAGACTTCCGGTCAAACCACCAAACACGACCTTGAGGCTCTGTACTGCTGTAACTGGTTCCGGCTCTGTTCTGCTCTAACTGGGTCCGGCTCTGTTCTGCTGTAACTGGGTCCGGCTCTGTTCTGCTGTAACTGGTTCCGGATCTGTTCTGCTCTAACTGGGTCCGGCTCTGTTCTGCTGTACCTGGGTCCGGCTCTGTTCTGCTGGACCTGGGTCCGGTTCTGATCTGAAACATTACTCTGCTAGAGGAGAAGTGCCTTAATGTGCCTGCAACATTCCATGTTCTTCTGTTTGTGTATCTGTCTGCATGTGTGTGAGCCTTTAGCTACAGCAGTTCAGACCCTGCTCAGGCCTTTAGACTGTGCTCAGGCCTTTAGACCAGCAGTACTGGAGTACAAGACCCTGCTCAGGCCTTTAGACTGGGCGCAGGCCTTTAGCCCAGCAGTACTGCATCACATGTGTGTTTCATACTAAAAGAATAAAAGATGACTTTTTTTTTTTAATGATACTGTGTGTGTTGTTGGTATCTTCATACTCCAAGCACGAGGGCCCCACGCCTTTATGAGCCGGGGTTCTGCTCAGATTCCTGTGAAGAGGAGTTTTTCCTCGCTGTTGTGCTTGCTCCATGGGGATTCAGGCTCTGGACTCTGTTAAGTGTCAACTTGCTTTATAAATAAAATCGAATTGAATGTATATGTGCATATATAATCACTGCCCTGTCATACAAAGTGAAATTCTGTCAGGATTTTGTTCGCATGTCAGAATTGTGTGTTACAAGAGTCAATCGACTTGATGCAAGAAGTCTCATTTCAACAATGAGCGTTTGAATAAATGAGTGAGTGTTGTTCATTGGAAACCTGGAGCACGAGAACACAGTGTCCGTGAACACGCCTCTCTTTGAGCGCATGGAACGCCCGTAGCGCCCGTGAACACACGCGAGTATCATAGGGGGGTGTGTCTAACTTAAGATGTGCTTACACAACGGCGATGGAGTGACGGCGCAGGACGACCTCGTCAGATTTGGTGACACTTATGTAAATACGTATGTGTTGTAATATTCTCATCTGCAATCACAGATCACTGTCTGACTTTACTGCTAAATGCACCCTGGATTTTAGACGTTAATTTGCTCTGTTGCTTTTTGAAGGCTATCGTATTTATTTTGGACATATGTCGAGTTTTAAGTCAAGAAACATCTATGTTCTTTCCAAATGATGTAGAGAGTTTGAGTTAACAGGACAGTTTCGTAATTGCACGTTTGTCAATTTATGAACAACCTGTACTGTTCTGATCCTTTGCAGAAAAAGGAACCATAAATCTCAGGAAATTGTTTGCTCCGGACACAAATAATCGAAGCACATAACCATGGCCACCTCCTTCCTCAGAATGGGGCGGATTTGTTGTGGACTGAAGGTATAACCAGAGTATACTAAACAGACTTACAATGTTACGTCCCCCTCTGTAGGCACATAGATACTTCGATGTTTATGTTAAGCACGTAGGCCTACTCTACGGGCTGAATATAGCATCGCACGTCACCGTTAACTCCACCGTAAAGCACACCCAGTCTAAACAAGTCATGCGGCAGTGTTTGCCCTGGCACAAATGAGCAGTTCATGTGCATTGGGTAAAAAAATCAGTTTTTGATGTCAGGTAGATCTATTATTTGACACTGGAAGTGTCACTGTCCTATAGCGGACATTGGTGGTCCGCTGATATCCTTGGCAGTCTACTTAAAATATCAGCTGCTAAACAGAAAAGAAGGTTAATTATACTAGCAGGTTCTCAAGGTGAAAAATGATATGGTCAATTAAAGACTTATGTTATGCAATGGTAACATAAATTCAAAATGTAAATGGTGTGCCGTTTGTAACTCATCAGTGGACCACCAAAAAAAAAAACGCCGTCCACCACTGCACACTGCACTGGTCTGACCAGTAGTCTAGTCCCAAATACCAAACACTGAGTCCATTTACCTAATTCCAAACCCAAAGTAATTTACCCAAATGCCTGCATGTCTCCCGTGGGATCCCACCTAAGGTTATGCCTGTTTCATGTACCCCCCTCTGTGCCAGTCATCTGTTAGTCCAATCATTTATTCTCATAGTTAGGTTGGTCATGAACCGTCTGAAATAATATGAGTCCAGTATCTGAGCTGTGATATATTATTCAGTATCTGAGCTGTGATATATCCAGTCTCTGAGGTGTGATCTATCCAGTATCTGAGCTGTGATATATTAGTTCAGTCTCTGAGCTGTGATATATTAGTCCAGTATCTGAGCTGTGATGTATCTGAGCTGTGATATATCCAGTCTCTGAGCTGTGATATATTAGTCGAGTATCTGAGCTGTGATATAATAGTCCAGTATCTGAGCTGTGATATATTAGTTCAGTATCTGAGCTGTGATATATATCCAGTCTCTGAGCTGTGATATATTAGCCCAGTATCTGAGCTGTGATATATTAGCCCAGTATCTGAGCTGTGATATATTAGCCCAGTCTCTGAGCTGTGATATATTAGTCAAGTCTTTGAGCTGTGATATATTAGTCCAGTCTCTGAGCTGTGATATATTAGTCCAGTATCTGAGCTGTGATATATTATTCAAGTATCTGAGCTGTGATATATTAGTCCAGTATCTGAGCTGTGATATATTAGTCCAGTATCTGAGCTGATATATCCAGTATCTGAGCTGTGATATATTAGTCCAGTATCTGAGCTGTGATATATCCAGTATCTGAGCTGTGATATATAAGTCCAGTCTCTGAGCTGTGATAGATTAGTACAGTATCTGAGCTGTGATATAGAAGTCTAGTATCTGAGCTGTGATATATTATTCAAGTATTTGAGCTGTGATATATCCAGTCTTGAGCTGTGATATATTATTCAAGTCTTTGAGCTGTGATATATTATTCAAGTCTTTGAGCTGTGATATATATATCCAGTATCTGAGCTGTGATATATTAGTCCAGTCGCTGAGCTGTGATATATTAGTCAAGTCTTTGAGCTGTGATATATTATTCAAGTCTTTGAGCTGTGATATATCCAGTATCTGAGCTGTGATATATAAGTCCAGTCTCTGAGCTGTGATATATTAGTCGAGTATCTGAGCTGTGATATATTATTCAAGTCTGTGAGCTGTGATATATTAGTCCAGTATCTGAGCTGTGATATATTATTCAAGTCTTTGAGCTGTGATATATCCAGTATCTGAGCTGTGATATATCCAGTCTCTGAGCTGTGATATATCCAGTATCTGAGCTGTGATATATTAGTCGAGTATCTGAGCTGTGATATATTATTCAAGTCTGTGAGCTGTGATATATTAGTCCAGTATCTGAGCTGTGATATATTATTCAAGTCTGAGCTGTGATATATTATTCCAGTATCTGAGCTGTGATATATTAGTCCAGTAGCTGTGATATATTAGTCCAGTACCAGAGCTGTGATATATTAATCCAGTATCTGAGCTGTGATATATTAGTCCAGTATCTGAGCTGTGATATATCCAGTCTCTGAACTGTGATATATATGTCCAGTATCTGAGCTGTGATATATTATTCAAGTATCTGAGCTGTGATATATCCAGTATCTGAGCTGTGATATATTATTCAAGTATCTGAGCTGTGATATATCCAGTATCTGAGCTGTGATATATTAGTCCAGTATCTGAGCTGTGATATATTAGTCCAGTATCTGAGCTGTGATATATTATTCAAGTATCTGAGCTGTGATATCCAGTATCTGAGCTGTGATATATTATTCAAGTATCTGAGCTGTGATATATTAGTTCAGTATCTGAGCTGTGATATATTAGTCCAGTATCTGAGCTGTGATATATTATTCAAGTATCTGAGCTGTGATATATAAAGTATCTGAGCTGTGATATATTCGTCCAGTCTCTGAGCTGTGATATATTAGTCCAGTCTCTGAGCTGTGATATATTATTCAAGTATCTGAGCTGTGATATATCCAGTATCTGAGCTGTGATATATTAGCCCAGTCTCTGAGCTGTGATATATTAGCCCAGTCTTTGAGCTGTGATATATTAGTCCAGTCTCTGAGCTGTGATATATTAGCCGAGTATCTGAGCTGTGATATATTATTGAAGTATCTGAGCTGTGATATATTAGTCCAGTATCTGAGCTGTGATATATTAGTATCTGAGCTGTGATATATTAGTCCAGTATCTGAGCTGTGATATATTAGTCCAGTCTCTGAGCTGTGATATATTAGCCCAGTAGCTGAGCTGTGATATATTAGTACAGTCTCTGAGCTGTGATATATCCAGTCTCTGAGCTGTGATATATTAGTCCAGTATCTGAGCTGTGATATATCCAGTATCTGAGCTGTGATATATTAGCCCAGTATCTGAGCTGTGATATATTAGTCGAGTATCTGAGCTGTGATATATTAGTCCAGTCTCTGAGCTGTGATATATCCAGTCTCTGAGCTGTGATATATTAGTCCAGTATCTGAGCTGTGATATATCCAGTCTGTGAGCTGTGATATATTAGCCGAGTATCTGAGCTGTGATATATTAGTCCAGTATCTGAGCTGTGATGTATCCAGTCTGTGAGCTGTGATATATTAGCCCAGTATCTGAGCTGTGATATATTAGTCCAGTATCTGAGCTGTGATATATTAGTCCAGTCTTTGAGCTGTGATATATCCAGTCTCTGAGCTGTGATATATTAGTCCAGTCTCTGAGCTGTGTTAACCGCTTCTGCTCTGTCTCTGTCTCTGAAAGCCGTTTCAGGTAAGTGTGTGCGCCAGCTGGAACAGAATCCCTGCCGTGGGCTACAGCACCAAGTTTGGAGACGCCCAGAGAGCACTCCGAAAAACACACATCAGTGAGTCAAGCATATCACATCTGTGTGTGAATCTTGCACAGGCCCACTTGGCCTTTTGGCAGTTTGTTTTGACGCAGAAGCATGCTGCATAGGATTACATTGTATAGCCCCCTTGGCGGTTGCTTTTGTGGACGTTCTAACTCAATATGAAGATTCACGTTTATACTCTTGTGTTTCTAACCGTCTCTCCATACCCAGAAAAGGCCACACCCAAACCCAAACTTGATGTAGCCCAGCTGCTGCTCTCCCTCGGCATGAGGCCTGCTGCTGCTGCCCCCGCCACACACACCAAACCCTCTGCCACCGCCACACACACCAAACCCTCTGCCCCCGCCACACACACCAAACCCTCTGCTCCAGCTGCTGCTGCCACCGCCACACACATCAACCATCTGCCCCTGCCACACACACCAAACCCTCTGCCCCCGCCACACACACCAAACCCTCTGCCCCCGCCACACACACCAAACCCTCTGCCCCCGCCACACACACCAAACCCTCTGCTCCAGCTGCTGCTGCCACCGCCACACACATCAAACCATCTGCGCCTGCCACACACACCAAACCCTCTGCCCCCGCCACACACACCAAACCCTCTGCCCCCGCCACACACACCAAACCCTCTGCTCCAGCTGCTGCTGCCACCGCCACACACATCAAACCATCTGCCCCCGCCACACACATCAAACCCTCTGCCCCCGCCACACACACCAAACCCTCTGCTCCAGCTGCTGCTGCCACCGCCACACACATCAAACCATCTGCGCCTGCCACACACACCAAACCCTCTGCCCCCGCCACACACACCAAACCCTCTGCCCCCGCCACACACACCAAACCCTCTGCTCCAGCTGCTGCTGCCACCACCACACACACCAAACCCTCTGCACCAGCTGCTAGGGCCTCTGCAACAAGTCCCCCTGCTTCCGCTCCAGCTCCTGCCCCTGCCGCCCCTCTGCCCCCTCCTGTGAGGTCTCCCTCGGCAGTGGACTCAACCGCCCCCCAGGTCAATCCTCTGGTCAGTCCTCCGGTCAGTCCTCCGGTCAGTCCTCTGGTCAGCGCCCCTAATGCTGCACACCTGCCCATCTGCCAGCCTCCTTTTCCCAGCGCAGCGCCTGCAGAGGCTCCTGCAGAGCCGGCATCTACCCCACCTCCCCCGGGCGCTGCCTCCCCGCAGGCAGAGACCTGTCCTCCCCTGAGCGCTGTCTCCATAGAGACAGAGACCTGTCCTCCTCCGAGCGCTGTCTCCCGGCAGGCAGAGACCAGTCCTCCTCCTCCGAGCGCTGTCTCCCGGCAGGCAGAGACCTGTCCAGCACCAGAGCCTGCCACAGAGGCTCCCACCGCCAGAGTTGTTGCCCCATCGAACCCCATTGAGCAAACTGAACCTGCAGCCTCACGTGAGTTTGCCTCCCAGGAGCCTGCAGCTGTCCCAGGTGTGGCTGTGCTAGAGGCTCTTGCCCTGTCAGAACCCCCCCCAGAACCCACTCCTGTTGCTGCTGTAGACTCTATTGCCCCTTCAGAACCTACTACTGTTGCTGCTGAGGACTCTATTGCCCCTTCAGAACCTACTACTGTTTCTGCTGAGGACTCAGAACCCACTCCTGTTGCTGCTGTAGACTCTATTGCCCCTTCAGAACCTACTCCTGTTGCTGCTGTAGACTCTATTGCCCCTTCAGAACCCACTCCTGTTTCTGCTGAGGACTCTAGTGCCCTTTCAGCGTCTCCTCCTATAGATTCCTTTTCACTGGCTGTCTCTTCTCCAGGGGCTGTAAAACCAGTAACTGCCCCACAGGAGGGTGTGACAATTGTTACTCCTGGGGCAACAGAAGCAGTAACTGCCCCAGAGGAGGCCACGTTTGGTGTTACTCCTGGGGCAACAGAAGCAGTAACTGCCCCGGAGGAGGTCATATCAGGTGTTACTCCTGGGGTAACAGCAGCAGTAACTGCCCTAGAGATGGTCGTATCAGGTGTTACTCCTGGGGTAACAGAAGCAGTAACTGCCCCAGAGGAGGTCATATCAGGTGTTACTCCTGGGGTAACAGAAGCAGTAACTGCCCCAGAGATGGTCAGTTATGAAAGCACAGCTGTATTTGCCACTCCAGTCGTCTCTGTTTCTGCAGCAGTGCCCACCAAAGAGCCTCATTCTCCAGAGGTTCCTGCATCAGAGAGTGGCAGACGAATGCACATCAGCAGTAGAGGCTCGCTCTGATGGAGCAGCTGCCTCAGACAGTGGTGATCTAGAACCTTCTTCTCTCAGAGGTGCTACCGCGGGGGAGTTTGTGTCCTCAGAGACGGCCGTCGCCGAACCAGAGGCAGCTTCACTCACGGCTGACACCATAAGAGTGTTTCCTGCCCAGGATGCTGAGCAAGAGCAGCCAATCACAGCGGAGCATGAGCAGCCAATCAGAGCAGAGCATGTAGTACTCGCACAGGGTGGTGCCAGAGCTACCATACTCACAACTTCTATTGCACCATCAGCAGAGGCCGTCTCTTTGCACGAGGCGGCTGCATTGGAAAATGTTGATGTTCCTGATCTCACACGTCATGTGGAAGCCCTCTCCCTCTTAGAGGTGGCATCATTCTTGGATACCGTTCCCACTCCTGACGTTACAGCACAACACGTCAGTCCAGCTCCCACTACACCATTTGTGGGTGTCATACCTTCAGAGGTTGGGCATGAGCTTGAAATAGCACCATTTCTAGAAAATTCCTCAGTGCCTGATTTGACTCCTTACATAGAGGCTCTCTCGCTCCTGGAGGTAGCCTCGTTCTTAGAGACTGTGCCTCTGCCAGACACCACAGAGTCTTCGGAAGTTGCTGCAGGGCCGGCACCATCTTTAGAGGACGTGACTATACCTGATCTGACGTCATCTTTAGAAGCTGTCTCTCTTCTAGAAGTCGGAGCATTTCTGGAGGACATCTCGGCTCCTGAGGAAGGCGTTTCTCTCCCTGGAGTCTCTTCACTCCAGGCAGATGTCAGTGACTCCTCGTCAGCCACAGACACCATCTCCCAGCCAGAGGTTGCCATAGACACCATCTCCCTGCCAGAGGTTGCCCCGGCGCTAGAGGATGCTTCACTTCCTGATCTCACACCCCACATAGAGGCTGTGTCTCTCCTAGAAGTTGCACAGTTTCTTGAAACCATACCCAGTATAGATGCAACCGCAGATGCAACAGGAACCTCGACTGGCGCTGACCTTACACCCCTTCATGAAGAGATCGCTATAACACCCTTAGACACAGCCACCATTACAACACCCTTAGACACAGCCACCATTACAACACCCTTAGATACAGCCACCACTACAACACCCTTAGACACAGCCACCACTACAACACCCTTGGACCCAGTACCTGAAGACATCACCTGTATAACACCCACATACCCAATGTCTGCTATGACCTCACCATCACCAGACGGTATCACCCCTGAATCAGCTGTCAGAGAGGAACTCACCCACATAGGAGCGTCCACAGAGGAACTCGCCCACACAGAGGACCTCACCCACACAGAGGACCTCACCCCCCAGAGGACCTCACCCCCACAGAGGACCTCACCCACACAGAGGACCTCACCCACACAGGAGCGTCCCCAGAGGACCTCACCCAGGAGATTGCAGAGGGTACTTGCCTCAGTCTAACCACCTTTACCTCCTCAGGGTTTCTTACCTCCAGAGTATCACAGCTGCAGCTGTCATGGCCATAAGCCATAAGCAGCCTCTTCTAGACGGCTCCTGATTCCACATTCAGCACTGGTAGTTGTCATGCCGTGTGTGCAGGTGCTAATCCCCCTATTCAATAACATGAACCCCCCCCCACACACACACACACACATATAATCAACATTTTAATATTGTAGCATCATAGCCTGCTTCTCCGTGAGTTTCTCCTCTCCTCCCATCCAGTGTGTTGTGTGCCTCCTGCTTGCCCAGGAATCAATCAGCTAAGCTATAACACCCTCAGTGTCAGTCACCTCTATAACAACCACAGTGTGGGTCAGTGGGTGGGCTCTGGTGTCCTGCAGGTCTAGGCTGTGGCCAGTAGGGGGGGCTCTAATGGTATGATGTGACCTGCAGGTCTAGGCTGTGGCCACTAGGGGGGGGCTCTAATGGTATGATGTGACCTGCAGGTCTAGGCTGTGGCCAGTAGGGGGGGGCTCTAATGGTATGATGTGACCTGCAGGTCTAGGCTGTGGCCAGTAGGGGGGGGGCTCTAATGGTCTGCTGTGTTCTGCAGCTCGGCTGGACCCGGTGCAGAGGCTGTTCCTGGAGAAGATCAGGGAGTATGGCACCCTCAGCCAGTAAGCAGCCCCGTGTCTGTTTCATTGGGATCAGATGTCTTAGCAGCATGAGTGGCTTTCCTAATGCCCCTGCGAGTGCCCCCTAGAGGCTTGCTTCATCACTGCACTGTGTTCCTCTGTCTGGTGATCTGACATTCTGTCCCTTCCACTCCACATGTTCTCACAAAAATCTCTCTCACACACACTCACATAAATGCTCTCTCACATACTCATACTTATACACACACACACATGCGCACCTGCATTCATACACTTCCATCCTTATGCGCATGCACACACACACACACGCACACACACGCACACGCACACACGCACACACACACACACACACACACACACACACACACACACACTCCGCAGGGCTGCAGGAGGAGCGATGGAGACTGGCCCAGAGTTCCAGCGTCGGCTGGCTGAGGAGGAGGCCAAGCTGCAGCGGCTCTATGGAGGTCGTGACCTTACAGAGTTCCCAGAGTTCAACTTCGCTGGTGGGTAAAACGCCAATAACATTGGCAGCGTCCCTGACCCATTTAAGACTGGTGATGTGTTTGCACTAATGTCCTCGATTCCTTTCCCATCCAATTCTAGAGCCCAACCTGAATGAATTTCCCACTAAATAAGGACCTGGTCGCCGTCTGCGCAGGATCACAGGAGATTCTCCCAGCACTGTGGCGGCTCTGTAGGCCCTGTGTGTAACGATGTGAAGGTGCCAAAGCCCTAGGTGTGTGTGGGCTGAGCCCTGTGTGTAAAGATGTGAAGGCGCCAAAGCCCTAGGTGTGTGTGGGCTTGGGAGTAATAGCACCTTCCTGGACATCAAAGAGCGCCCACTCTCTCTGAGATGAAGACAGTTTTCTGGCTGATCAAGCTCATTCAAGTTCACTCTCATATTACTATCACAGAGTCAAATTAAATGTCATTAAATATTTTCTCACTGCCATTTGATTAAGTGTTGTACGTTGTTTTATTATATCACCATAAAAATCATCTCAAACACACTGTGATATTTCAGTTGGTGTAGTACAGTGAGCATGACAGCAACTGCAACCAATGAATATTTCAAACGCTGAGCGAAACATGCAGTCTGCCTGCCTTCCTCTAAAACCTCTGGGGGCGAGGCCCGTGCCGCTGAAACGTCATATCTCCTCCCACTTTATGGTTATTCATGAGCTAACTCGCCTGCGTGACTTTACGTGGTGACGACACGCGACAACTGCGGGTCCCGATTGCAGCAGCCGCTTGTCATTGTGACGAAGATTGGCACTAAGGTAAGCTGTCACTCAAAATCTTCTTTTTCCGTTCCCTATCAATCAAGCAATCTGAGCCACACACAAAAATGCCGTAGGCGAACAGGCACATGGAATCCGGCGTGGCGTAATATGTGTAAAGGCGTAGTGAAATAATGATGTGCGGAACAGACGGCCTTTAGCGTAAGGCGATTTTCTGGGAAACGAAGGATGAGGACCAGGAGCAAGGCCCAGTTTTTTAATCATCTTTTGTAGAAGTGCGAATGGCGCTAGTGGCGGGGAGGGAGAGGCAGCTGTCCCGAGATTGATTGATAGACGGTAGTGGGCAGGTTTTTATTACAATTAAAGGGACAGGACTAGATTTTACGAAGGAGGAAAAATAAACAGTTTATAATTTTAGCCGGAAATATGACAATCGGCAGCGTTCAACGCTGGTGTTGGCGGAGGCCAACGAAATCCTCCAGTGTAAACAAACATTTACCTCCATTTCAGACGGTTTCCTGCTACAGTAATGTTAGCTAGCATTAGCCATGGTTGTGGAGGAACATGGCGCCTACATGAGTTCGGCCGTTCTAAAAGAGATTCTTAGTTCGGCAACCTAATGTGGGCTACCGACGTTTGCATTTGTTCTGTATTGCTGTTGTTTCTCGGTGCCAATCCTCTGAATTATACCATTAACAACGACACAAGTTCACCTACACATACAAACATGGGCAGAAAAGTTTCAGATGTGTCGATACTATTCAGCATTTTCAACTGTTTAAGGGCGTGAATGCATGCACTTCCCTTGTGCGAGTTTGCAGCAGTCAACACAAGCGGAAAACGGAGGATAAAAAGGCGTATGGCTGACCGATAAGGTTGCTAGCTAACTTTAAGCAGCCACCAAAGCACGAGGCAGAAAATGAGTAATTTCCGGTTAAACGATTCAAACCTAGCCCCGAAAGTCTCCTGTTTTTCTATCTCCTTTGACGCCTCAAATACTCAAAAATACTAGGGGTGTTATGTCGCGAAGTTTCAACATTACACAAGGCGGCAAAGTTGCTGACCTTTATCGCTTCCCATTATACCCACACTATTAAATAGCCTACTATAAATACTCATGCTATGCGATATGATGGTGTGATGGCCCCAGTGAGCATTTAAAAAATTACACGAGAGAAATAAAGCGGAGTGCCGCATGATGTGTGTGTGTCCGCAGGAGCGCTGCTGCTGACTGGATCCTCTATGATGATAAAGTACTGTGGACACAAACATTAACTATGATGGCTTCCCAGTCCATGCCTGTAGAGGAGTATCAGGAGGCTGAGCAGGTGAGCCTGTGTGTGTGTGTGTGTGTGTGGACACTTATGGGAAAGTAAACTCATTAAACTTGTCCATCTGTGCAAACTGTATGCGGCGCTCCGGTGGGCGGCCGACGGAGGAGGAGGTGGTCAGTGGAGTGGCAGTTACGCACGAGACGCGCAGCCTCACGGGATCCACTCCGCGCGACTCATTCATAAAGATCTCCGATTCATGTACTGGAATGAAACTGAGTTCACGGTCACAAGAAAACTCCCACTTCCACAACAGATGAGGTTTTGGCCTGCGAACCCCCCTCCACTCTAGTCATATTACATAACCGAGAGGGGAACCAGGTAATCAGAATAGTATTTATGTCCAGTCTGAGAGGAATGCAAGCATCAATACTAATATTTACATGCGCATACTTGCCAACTATTTTTTCCATCTACTTGGGGTGATATGCAGTCAGGTTTGGCTCTGGTTAAGAATAGACAGCTGCAGTGGCGGATTGAATGAACACATAATTAGTGTAGGTAGATCTGTTTACCATTGACAGAGCAGGCACCACTCACTCAGGACTTGCTGTCATTCTAGTGTACATTTTATGGGTTGGGGTCGGAAACATCTCAGGTTGGGTTGAAGATAAAAGGTTTTTTTTTTTTTTTTTTTCAAGCATCTCCGGTTAACTGTGAAGATGAAATGTTCCAAACATTGTACATTTTACCTCCCAAACTAGAGTCGCATAGGGCACAGACAAGTAGACTGGAGCAACTGCGGAAGCCCTTTCCTTGGTATTCATCCCTAATAAATATACAGAGGTCATGAACATTAACACAGTCAGAGTGATTTTTGATGACACCATGATCCTGAAATCCACAATAAGGCCGTCAGGCCAGAAGCACATGTTGCCTAATTCTGGATGTGTGTGTGTGTGTGTGTGTGTGTGAGAGAGAGAGATAGACAGAGAATCCTGCAATCCTCATTGGCTCCCACGAATGAGTATTTTTAACACATTTTCTCAATCAGAGTCTTTGTTACTCCGTCACATGCTGTAAAGTCACACGGTCTGCCCACGGTGAGCTCCTCAGCAGAGGGGCACAGACACAGCCTAGACCCCCTCAGTCCTCACACCTAACAACTTTAAAACGCTCCAGATGTCTTTGGTTCTTCTAATTAAAAATGAATAAAAAAAAACAACTCCTTTCCCAGAGGAGCCACAGCGTCTGCCTCACCAGACATCCAGAAACGTTTTCTAGATAGTACTGGATAGTAAATAGTAGAAATCAGTGGTGATGGTCTTCTTCCTCCAACTGCTCTGTCTCTCTCTGAAGCAGTTAGCTGGATATGCTGTTAGGCTATCGCAGTCAGCTGGATATGCTGTTAGGCTATCGCAGTTAGCTGGATACGCTGTTGGGCTAACGCAGTCAGCTGGATATGCTGTTAGGCTAATGAGTTAGCTGGATATGCTGTTAGGCTATCGCAGTCAGCTGGATATGCTGTTAGGCTAATGAGTTAGCTGGATATGCTGTTAGGCTATCGCAG
The DNA here is from genome assembly GCF_900700415.2 of Clupea harengus. NCBI lineage: Eukaryota > Metazoa > Chordata > Actinopteri > Clupeiformes > Clupeidae > Clupea > Clupea harengus. The sequence continues at coordinate 24,507,630 of NC_045172.1, read as the reverse complement.
TTAGCTGGATATGCTGTTAGGCTAATGAGTTAGCTGGATATGCTGTTAGGCTAATGAGTTAGCTGGATATGCTGTTAGGCTAACATGGGGGCTTCAGTAAAGTGCCTGCTGGTGTATTTGCTGTGGATGCCCTGCTGATGTGTGTGTGTGTGTGTGTGTGTGTGTGCTCCAGATGCCCATTGGTCAGGCAGAATGTAAGTCAGGGGAGCATTATGGGGATACCACTGTTGCCACGGCACCCAGTCCACCCCCCTCAGAGCCTCAGACCCCCATGGATGCAGATAAGGAGGCCATCTACAGGTACTTACACACACACACACACACACACACCCTTCTTCCTTATTACACACGCACCTGCCCCCTTCACATACACCTCATCCTTCATATGTACACACATTTATCCCTGTCCCCCATCACACACACACACAAACCGTCACACACACACACACACACACACACACACACTCACACACACACACACAAACCCTCACAAACACACACACACAAACCCTCACAAACACACACACACACAACCCTCACAAACACACACACAAACCCTCACAAACACACACACACAAACCCTCACAAACACACACACACAAACCCTCACAAACACACACACACAAACCCTCACAAACACACACACACACACACACTCACACAGTACAAGGCGCTCACACACACACACACACAGTACGTAATTACAACTCTAAAACTCTAAAATTGCTAACTTAAAATACATGTTGATGTTAACAGAAAGGGGGAAACATAAAGCATTCATGCGTGGAACACCGGGAGACACCAGATAATAGACACAACCAGGAAGTCCAGTCTTTCACACACATCACTGCCGCTGCACGCCGCAATATGTTTGATGTTTAATTTTTGTCATCTTTCCGTTAGTTGTGAAATTGATATAATATCTTCGTGCTTAAGGGGAGCTGTACTGATTTAAGCTGTATACTGGACATCCACAGACGTTCCTCACGTGATCTGTGTGTGTTGGTTAGGGGAACACACCTTGCCTCTCCATACCCACACACTAACACTTACCCTCCATACGGCTAACACACACACACACACCATAAATCTACTCTTGAATTACAAAGGGAACTGTGTGTGTGTGTGCGTGTGTGTGTGTGTGCGTGTGTGTGTGTGTGTGTGTGTGTGTGTGTGTGTGTGTGTGTGTGTGTGTGTGTGTGTGTGTGTGTGTGTGTGTGCGCCAGACATCCTCTGTTCCCACTGTTGGCGCTGCTCTTTGAGAAGTGTGAGCAGTCTACCCAGAGCTCGGACTGTGTGACGTCGGCCAGTTTTGATGTGGACATCGAGAACTTTGTGCGTAGCCAAGAAAAGGAGGGAAAGGCCTTCTTCAGCGAGGACCCCGAGCTGGACAGCCTGGTGAGATGCTACACACACACACACACACACACACACACACACACACACACACACACACACACACACACACACTCTGAGGTAAACACCTTACACACGCCCCACATACACACCTGAGGCCAACGGCTAACACACACATACAAGGTTAACGAGCTAATGCACATACACAAACCTGAGGTTAAAGGCTAACACACACATTCACACACCTGAGGTTAACGAGCTAACAAATACAGTCATACACCTGATGTTAACGTCTGATACATACACACACACACACACATACAGACCTGTGGTTAACAGCTAACACACACACACACGTACCTGATGTTAACGTCTGATACATACACACACACATACAGACCTGAGGTTAACAGCTAACACACACACACACATACCTGATGTTAACGTCTGATATATACACACACATACCTGATGTTAACGTCTGATACATACACACACACACATACAAACCTGAGGTTAACAGCTAACACATACATGCAAACTTGAGGTTAACGAGCTAATACACACACACATACAAAAATCAGATACCACTGTTAGATTCAACACTGATCCCGACTTCCAGGGCGACACAAGCCTAACACAGCTGCTAACACACACACACACACACACACACACACACACACACACACAAGCCTAACACAGCTGCTAACACTCACACACACACACACACACACACACACAAAAGCCTAACACAGCTGCTAACACACACACACACACACACACACACACACACAAGCTTAACACAGACACACACACACACACACACACACACACACAAGCCTAACACAGCTGCTAACACTCACACACACACACACACACACACGCACACAAGCCTTACACAGCTGCTAACACTCACACACACACACACACACACACACACACACACACAAGCCTAACACAGCTGCTAACACTCGCGCACACACACACACACACACACACACAAGCCTAACACAGCTGCTAACACACACACACACAAGCCTAACACAGCTGCTAACACAGAGCGCTTCACATGTGGTGTGTGTTCAGATGGTGAAGGCCATCCAGGTGCTACGCATCCACCTGCTGGAGCTGGAGAAGGTGAGTGACCTGTGCAAAGACTTCTGCAGCCGCTACATCGCCTGCCTCAAGACCAAGATGAACAGCGAGACGCTGCTGAGTGGAGAACCAGGCAGCCCCTACTCCCCCGTACAGACACAGGTAGCACACACACATGCACTCACTATATACACACACACACACGCACACATGCACTCACTATATACACACATATACACACACACACACACACACACACACATGCACTCACTATATACACATATACACACACACACACACACACACACACACACACACATGCACTCACTATATACACACACACATTATTTACACACACACACACACACACATATACACACACACCACTCACACACACACACATACCATTTACACATACACACTCATATGTACACAAATAATCTTGCACATAAATACATGTGTTTCACAGTTTCTTCAACATAGAGTAAGAGACATTCATTTCCTTTTGTGTGTGTGTGTGTGTGTCAGATCTCCAACGCGCTCACGGGCACCATCAGTCCTCAGGGCATTATGGTTCCCGCCTCAGCCCTTCAGCAAGGCAACGTTACCGTGACAACAGTCAACCCTGCACAGATGGTGGCAGGTATGTCACCATGGCATACGTCCCCCTCAGGTACTGCTGCAGCCGTTCACACACACACACACACACACACACAAAAACACACACACACAACACACCTCTCACCTCACTGAGATACAGAAAAAAAAATCTATCAAAACTCTCCTTAATTCAGTTCAATTTTAGTTATATAGCGGCAAAACATTTTCTCAAGTCGCTTTACAGAGCCCAGAACCTGCAACCCCCTGTTTCCCCCTGCAAGGAAAAACTCCCTGTTAACAGGAAGAACCGGGAACAGAACCGGGAACAGAACCGGGAACAGAACCGGGATCGGTAGAGACAGAAGAAGGGGAGAGAGGGAATCGGAGGGGGCAGAAGGGAAAGGAGAAGGGAGCCAATCAGAAACATGGCATACAACATAAGGAGAAGGGGAGGGGAGGGGAGCCAATCAGAAACATGGCATACAACATAAGGAGAAGGGGAGGGGAGGGGAGCCAATCAGAAACATGGCATACAACATAAGGAGAAGGGGAGGGGAGCCAATCAGAAACATGGCATACAACATAAGGAGAAGGGGAGGGGAGGGGAGCCAATCAGAAACATGGCATACAACATAAGGAGAAGGGGAGGGGAGGGGAGCCAATCAGAAACATGGCATACAACATAAGGAGAAGGGGAGGGGAGCCAATCAGAAACATGGCATACAACATAAGGAGAAGGGGAGGGGAGCCAATCAGAAACATGGCATACAACATAAGGAGAAGGGGAGGGGAGGGGAGCCAATCAGAAACATGGCATACAACATAAGGAGAAGGGGAGGGGAGGGGAGCCAATCAGAAACATGGCATACAACATAAGGAGAAGGGGAGGGGAGCCAATCAGAAACATGGCATACAAGATAAGCATGCTGACGGCAGATGGCATCAGCCTGTCAGGTTAAAGGGGCGGCCAATATGATGTAAACACAGCGGCAACACCTTTTAGGCCCACATTTGGTGCTCGTGTACCCGTCGCTGCAGTCTGCTCCTAAACGACAGGTGGCGCTGCCGAGAAAAATGCCATCTACACCGCTGGAAAGTAAAATGTACATGACCGTTACCTATATCACCAGTAATATAAGGGATTAACTGCTGGAAGCAGCAATAAGAAAAATAAGATAAGATAAGAAGAGTGCCAAGTAGAGTGAAATAGCTCAGGCGATACGACATGACAGTTGAACTGGATGTGTGGATTAACCACTGGATCACCTGTATGTGTGGATTCAACTAGAGAGTCCTAAAAGTTTCTGGTTAGTGTTGTGGGATTAACAGGCCCATCTGCTAGATACAACTTGACAGATTTTATTATTATAATTGAATTTGTATTTGTTTAGTAATGAAAACCAGATGACTTCAGTGTAGTGATGATCACATGCGTGACCCCCCTAGCATGTAGGAACACTGACAGGCTGCCTACACACACACACACACACACACACACACATATACACACACACACACACATACACACACACACACACACACACACACCCATGCACACGCACACACATACACTCACACATACACACACACACATACACACACATACGCACACACACACGCACACACACCCATGCACACACACACATACGCACACACACCCATGCACACACACACATACGCACACACACACACACACACATGCACACATGCACACACACGCACACCCATGCACGCACGCACACACACACACACAAGTTTAAGATGCTAGTTATTTGTCCACATTTATTTAGTGTCTTTGTGTGTTTGTGTATGTGTTCAAATTATCAGGTGGAACGGTATATCAACCTGTTACGGTCGTCACACCACAAGGACAGGTGGTAACCCAGGCACTGTCGCCAGGGACAATACGCATTCAGAACACACAGGTATACCACAGCGCACACACACACATTATTTTACTAGCTTTCTATTCAGTAATTGGTTCACTGTCAAAAATTGAGTTTTTGTGTATGCGTGTGTGTGTGTGCGTGTGTGTGTGTGTGCGTGTGTGTGTGTGTGTGTGTGTATGTGTGTGCGTGTGTGTGTGTGTGTGCGTGCGTGCGTGCGTGTGTGTGTGTGTGTGTGTGTGTGTATGCGTGTGTGTGTGTGTGTGTGTGTGTGTGTGTGTCCGCAGCTTCAGCTGCAGTTGAACCAGGACTTGAGCTTCTTCACTCAGGATGAAAGTTCATCCAAGAACAAGAGGGGCATCCTGCCCAAACAAGCCACCAACGTCATGCGCTCCTGGCTCTTCCAGCACATTGGGGTGAGAGGTCACGGCATCCGTCAGGTCACAGTCACACTGTCAGTACAGTCACACAGTCAGGACACAGTCACACAGTCACACTGTCAGTACAGTCACACTGTCAGTACACAATCACACTGTCAGTATATATTCACACTGGTATTCACACTGATGTCAGTACACAGTCATACTGATGTCAGGATATATTCACACTGATGTCAGTATATATTCACACTGATGTCAGGATATATTCACACTGATGTCAGTATATATTCACACTGATGTCAGTATATATTCACGCTGATGTCAGGATATATTCACACTGATGTCAGTATATATTCACGCTGATGTCAGGATATATTCACACTGATGTCAGTATATATTCACACTGATGTCAGTATATATTCACGCTGATGTCAGGATATATTCACACTGATGTCAGTATATATTCACGCTGATGTCAGGATATATTCACACTGATGTCAGGATATATTCACGCTGATGTCAGGATATATTCACACTGATGTCAGTATATATTCACACTGATGTCAGGATATATTCACACTGATGTCAGGATATATTCACGCTGATGTCAGGATATATTCACGCTGATGTCAGGATATATTCACGCTGATGTCAGGATATATTCACACTGATGTCAGTATATATTCACACTGATGTCAGGATATATTCACGCTGATGTCAGTATATGTTCACACTGTCAGGATATTTTCACATTGAGGGTCTGAGGGGACAAATCTGTAAACTTTATAACATTTGAGGATGTTGTGTTTTGTTGTGGTGCGTGTGCGTGTGTGTGTGTGTGTGTGTGCGCATATGTGTGCGTGTGTGTTTGTATCGACAGCACCCCTACCCCACTGAAGATGAAAAGAAGCAGATTGCCACTCAGACGAACCTGACCCTCCTGCAGGTCAATAACTGGTTAGTCCCGCCCCTACCCCGCCTCCACACTCCCATTGGCTGCTGCTCCTGCAGTCCAGATGCGGATTGGTTTGAAGGATAACTCTGCTTCACTCTCACAGGTTCATAAATGCTCGGAGGCGGATCCTGCAGCCCATGTTGGATGCCAGCCAATCAGAAACTCCCAAAAGCAAGAAGAAGCCGCCCCAGAACCGCCCACTGCAGCGCTTCTGGCCCGACTCCATCGCCTCTGGAGTCACTCAGCAACACGTTACTATGGCTGATGGTACGTGTGTGTGTGTGTGTGTGTGTGTGTGTGTGTGTGTGTGTGTCTGTGTGTGTGTGTGTGTGTGTGTGTGTGTGTGTGTGTCTGTCTGTGTCTGTGTGTCTGTGTGTGTGTGTCTGTCTGTGTGTGTGTGTGTGTGTGTGTCTGTGTGTGTGTGTGTGTGTGTGTGTCTGTGTGTGTGTGTGTCTCTGTGTGTCTGTGTGTGTGTGTGTGTGTGTGTGTGTGTGTGTTGTCTGTGTGTCTGTGTGTCTGTGTCTGTGTCTGTGTGTCTGTGTGTCTGTGTTTGTGTCTGTGTGTGTGTGTGTGTGTGTGTGTGTGTGTGTGTGTGTCTGAGGGGCCATAGTGTGATGAACCTTTGGGGTTTTGGGAAGTATGTTAGGTGTAACGTGGTGACGTATGTTTGAGTATGTTAGGGTTCATCTGCGATGTGCTGTCGTGTTCAGTTCAGTCCTGAGAGTAGAGACAGAAACCAGGTCTAGTCTTGTGTGTGTCTGTGTGTGTGTGTGTGTGTGTGTGTGTGTCCTGAGAGTAGAGACAGAAACCAGGTCTAGTCAGTAATGCTGACATTTTTCTGAATAAAAAAGTTTTAGCTGTTGATAGGCCAAAATAAATAGTCCATTGTTTAAAGGGTTTTTAGTTTTTCTTAAATCTAAAATAACGAAGCCATACTGTTGCCGTGACCTAAAACCTGTGATGCATACCAGACTGTGGGCTCCCTCTGTGTGTGTGTAACTGTGTGTGTGTGTAACTGTGTGTGTGTGTGTGTGTGTGTGTGTGTGTGTAACTGTGTGTAACTGTGTGTGTGTGTGTAACTGTGTGTGTGTGTGTGTGTGTGTGTGTGTGTGTGTAACTGTGTGTGTGTGTAACTGTGTGTAACTGTGTGTGTGTGTGTGTGTGTAACTGTGTGTAACTGTGTGTGTGTGTAACTGTGTGTAACTGTGTGTGTGTGTGTAACTGTGTGTGTGTGTGTGTGTGTAACTGTGTGTGTGTGTGTGTAACTGTGTGTGTGTGTGTGTGTGTGTAACTGTGTGTGTGTGTGTGTGTGTGTAACTGTGTGTGTGTGTGTAACTGTGTGTGTGTGTGTGTGTGTGTAACTGTGTTTGTGTGTAACTGTGTGTGTGTGTGTAACTGTGTGTGTGTGTAACTGTGTGTAACTGTGTGTGTGTAACTGTGTGTGTGTCTGTGTGTAACTGTGTGTGTGTGTGTGTGTGTGTGTTTGTGTGGGCCCACTGTACCGCTGCATCTCTAATATTTATGTGTGTTTATAGTATTTACGGATGTGTCGTGTGGCTTATAAACGTTCTATCTATCGCACTATTTTATAGCATTTTAAGCTAAACTCTGTGTGTGTGTGTGTGTGTGTGTGTGTGTGTGTGTGTGTGTGTGTGTGTGTGTGTGTGTGTGTGTGTGTGTGTTCATGCCCCAGGGACCCTGGTGGCAGTGGGGGAGGACGGACTGCAGTCCCTGTCGTCAGACGGAGCCACTCTAGCCGTGCAGCAGGTGATGCTGGGGGGCCACAGCGAGGATGACTCTGACCTGGGATCAGACGACGAAGATCACCCAGACCTATCTGACGCCAACATTTCCAGGCTGGGCCTGGACCACAGCAGCTCGCTGCAGTAGACTCACTCACACACACACACACACACACACACACACACACACACACACACACACACACAATCACACACAATCACGCATGTATGGGCACAGATGTTGTTACACAAAAATGCCAACCAAGAAAGCGAAAGAATGCACACACACAGACACACACACGCATGTTTTAAGTGCTGTCAAAAGTACTGTAGTTCATTTGGTATTGGAGTACAGAAGTAGACAAACTTTTTGTATAGTCAGAAGAATGAGTTTGACTGCTTAATGTACACACACATACATTGACGTGTTTGCTTTATGTACACGCACACACACACACACACACAGGAAGAAAGCACAACCACAGCACACAGCGCTGGCCTGTTACTGGTTGTGCCGGGGCGATTCTGTAGAATTCTGCACTTTCCCTCCAGCAGGGCCCCCCGGCTCCCACACACATGCAGAGAGCCACGTGACCTTCGGGTGACCTTTGAACTCTAATCACAGAGGTCACGGGAGCTGCGTTCTCTCTCTCTCTCCTGCCCTCTGCAGCAGTGCCAACCTCTCGTGCGGCGTCTCCTGTACAGTCGAAACCGAACCCTGGCATGCCTGTGTTTGCCCCTGCAGATAAAGTTGATCTATTTTTATACAGTGATGGGCTGACATCATCGGGTTGTCACATCTGAGTTTTTTGCTGTTTTGGCCTTTTTTTTTTTGTTAGTTTGTTTTTGTAAGAGATATTTATGGATAAATATTTGCTTTTAAACGTAGCTGTAGATCCCTATTCTGAGGGTGTTTGTTGGTGAATTTGTGTGCTAATATAATTGACTGATCTGGGGACTTTAACACAAGACGTTATTTGGTAGAAGATCCCTTAGTCTCTACACACACACACACACACACACACACACACACACACACAGACAGAATGAGTTTATATTCATTACCATCACCTGGCTTCATCTGTTTCTCATAGAACACACACACACACACACACGGTGCCATGATGCCCTTTTAAGGCATGCAGTCAGAAGCAGCATGCAAAGAGGTGTGTGTGTGTGTGTGTGTGTGTTTGTGATTTAATGCATGATCTTTGGCTTCATGAAGCTGGTGTATCCGGAACAGGATGATATGTGAAGATTCATCATGAAGGACTGATGCGACGCACACCTCACACACACTGCAACGCACACACACCACAGCTCTCTCCACCACCTCGCATCAGCATCACAGCACCTTCATACTCATCAGGAAGACTTTATGAAAAAGTGTGTGCTTCCTAAAAAAAACACTAAACCGTCTGCAGCATTACCGTGGAAATACTCATGTCAACTGCCTCTGTTTTTTTTTGTGTTTTTTTTTTCAAGTCTGATGCAGATATGTTTCTGAATATTAGAACCACACACACACACACTCAGCCTTTGGGTCGGTGTGAGAAGCTCTGAGGTTCTGTGGCCTGAGGCGTCACAGCAATGCGTTTGTAATAAACAAACAAACAAACAAACAAACAAACAAACATGTAACTCTTTGCTTGATGTTTTGCTTGATTTTTATGTGAAGGTTTGCTCTCTTCCACTGTACAAAACTTGTAAGTGGCAGGTTTCTTAAAACAAACAAACACTACACTTTGATATAATGCAAAAAAAATAGCTGTTAACAAAATGTACATCTTTTTGCTGAAAGAGTCTTGTATGAAAAATAAAACATTTGAAAGCTTTTGTAAAAAAAAAAAAGAAAAAGAAAAAAGAAAACTTGCGTTGTCTGCAGTCTTACACACACACACCTTGCTTGCATTGCCTGTAGAGACTGGCTGGGCTCTAGTCTCGACCATAGACATATATACATATAGGTATATATGTCTATGGTCTCGACTACCACAGCAGCACCAGTCAGCCATGAGCTCGCTGCTGCCCCCTAGAGTGAGGCAGTGGCAGAGCAGACACACTCCTACCTCTTTTCCACCAACAGGGAATGGCGTCCTGTTCTGGTTTGCGCACCAAATTATGAACTTTTCGGGGCATGTTGACCAAAAATAAATTGGTTCGGAACCTGAACAGTTCGGAACCAAAAGATTGTCAGTTTTTCCCAGTGCGAACCGTGACAACGCCGTTCGCTCGCAGGTACTCAGTGTGGTCCGTGACGACGCCGTTCGCTCGCAGGTCATTAGTGTGGTCCGATCCGGCCTCTCACTGCGTTTGCTTACTTCCGTTTGGCCACGCCCTCCATTGATGACACATCCTTGGTTCCAATCGTTCCGCTCAAAACTGGTGGAAACGTGGGCTAACCCCTAACCTTTACCCAACCGAGGGCCCTAACCTTTACCCAACCCCAGAGCCCTAACCCCAGGGCCTAACCTTTACCCAACCCCAGGGCCCGAACCCCAGGAGGCAAAGGGGTCACTGCAACACCTACACCGAGAGGACAGGGACAGGACGGGGTCCTGACCCTACTCACAGAGACGGGGACGGGGTTCTGACCCTACACACACACACAGGGTCGTGACCCTACTCACACACACAGGGTCATGACCCTACTCACACACACAGGGTCATGACCCTACTCACACACACGGGGTCGTGACCCTACTCACACAGACGTGGTCCTGACCCTACTCACACAGACATGGTCTTGACCCTACACACACACACAGGGTCGTGACCCTACTCACACACACAGGGTCATGACCCTACTCACACACACAGGGTCATGACCCTACTCACACACACGGGGTCGTGACCCTACTCACACAGACGTGGTCCTGACCCTACTCACACAGACATGGTCTTGACCCTACACACACACACAGGGATGTGGTTCTGACCCTACTCACACACACAGGGTCATGACCCTACACACACAGACACAGACGGGATCCTGACCCTACTCACACAGACAGGGACCGGGTTCTGACCCTACTCACACACACAGACATGGTCTTGACCCTACTCACACACACAGGGTCATGACCCTACTCACACACACAGGGACGGGGTCGTGACCCTACTCACACAGACAGGGACGGGGTCGTGACCCTACTCACACACACGTGGTCCTGACCCTACTCACACAGACGGGGTCATGACCCTACTCACACACACAGGGACGGGATCCTGACCCTACTCACACACACGGGGTTGTGACCCTACTCACACACACGGGGTCATGACCCTACACACACACACGGGGTCCTGACCCTATTCACACACACGGGGTCGTGACCCTACTCACACACACAGGGACGGGGTCGTGACCCTACTCACACACACAGGGTCATGACCCTACTCACACACACGGGGTCATGACCCTACTCACACACACAGGGTCCTGACCCTACACACACACACGGGGTTGTGACCCTACTCACACACACAGGGTCATGACCCTACTCACACAGACGGGGACGGGGTCTTGACCCTACTCACACAGACGTGGTCCTGACCCTACACACACACACGGGGTTGTGACCCTACTCACACACACAGACGTGGTCTTGACCCTACTCACACAGACGGGGTCATGACCCTACTCACACACACACGGGGTCGTGACCCTACACACACACAGAGACGTGGTCCAGACCCTACTCACACACACGGGGTCATGACCCTACTCACACACACAGGGTCATGACCCTACTCACACACACGGGGTCGTGACCCTACTCACACACATGGGGTCATGACCCTACACACTCACACAGAGACGGGGTCCAGAAGGACAGCAGTGTATGTGGGCTCCCTTGGAATGGAATACATGATGTTGGTGGTGTTGGCACCTTGACCAATGCAACCGCAGGAACAGTGAACAGCATTAGTTTGACATGAAATATATTATAAATACAGCAATACAGCATGAAATATATAAATACATCAATACAGCATGAAATATACAGTATAAATACATCAATACAGCATTTAATTTCCACAAGGGTCTCTGGAATAGTGGCAACCCGTTTAATCTGTCCGTTCATCCAATTTGTTTTCAGGTGTGTATTCCTGAAGTGGGGCACAGCCTCCATCTTAAGGCTGGTTAGCCACTCCTCCATCTTAAGGCTGGTTAGCCACTCTGAGCCTCTTCCCTCTAAACAAGCAGAAACAAACAAACAGGCAACAGAAAGGTCAGAGTTCACAGGTACACAGGTACACTCACTCTAAAACTGACACTAACTCTCAACACTAAACCTAACTGACACTAAATCTCAACACTAAACCTAACTGACACTAACTCTAACACTTAACACTACAGTTTTTTACAATCGTTTTCACACTTGTCTCAATAACATGTCCACTTTTTCAAAACTCTTCACATAGTGGGCATCGCAGACACACACGTCAGTACATCACCAAACCACCAAAACACTTCACACTTCACCCAAAAGTGACTCATGCTGTCATAACTATAGCATATGCTCTCTCCCATTAAACTACTTTATCACTCGATGTACAATGAACTAAAAAACACAGACACCTTGTACATATTGTAATATAAAATAAAATGTACAGTAAATATGAAATTCAGCTATACGCCTCAAGACAGCTCCATGCTAAATGTTCTGTGGTATACTACAGTGTGTGTGTGTGTGTGTGTGTGTGTGTGTGTGTGGTGAGTGTGTGTGTGTGTGTGTGTGTGTGTGTGTGTGTGTGTGTGTGTGTGTGTGTGTGTGTGTGTTTCTGTGGTATACTACAGTACAAAAAAGTGCAGACACTTCTCTTTCCCAGTGCAGTAAGTGAAACAACAACACATGAGACTACCACTAAAAGTGTCCTGTTTGTGTGTGTGTGTGTGTGTGTGTGTGTGTGTGTGTGTGAGACTACTACTAGAAGTGTCCTGTTTGTGTGTCTGTGTGTGTGTGTGAGACTACCACTAGAAGTGTCCTGCAGCCCTAATGCTGATCCGTATTGAAATATTTATGAACTTCACATTTACAGTACCGCAACATTCTCCCTTGCCTTGAATTTTTAGAAAGAATCTTCAGCACATCTAATACACCCCTAAAATTCCCCATAATTCACAAATATTTCAAGGCAAGCTGTTGTCATGACACAGAGAACAAACTTTTTTGATCTGTTGGTTTGCCTGTCACAATACTGTAGATACCAAGTGTGAGATGTTTTGAGGGTGGCAAATACACCATGTGTGATCAGTGGTACAGTGGTTAGTGTTGTTGAATAACAAGCTGACCTGGGTTCAATTCCTGGGCAATGCAAGATGTTAT
>NC_045172.1:24471783-24479283 GCF_900700415.2 Clupea harengus | reverse complement strand
TAATTGGATAATTGGATGATTAAGTGACAACTCCAAATGATTGTATGACAGCATAGAAAAGATGATTGGATGATAGAGCAGATGAAGTGATTGGATGATGAAGCAGATCAGGTGATTGGATGATAAAGCAGATCAGGTGATTGGATGATAAAGCAGATCAAGTGATTGGATGATGAAGCAGATCAGGTGATTGGATGATAAAGCAGATCAAGTGATTGGATAATAGATGGTTAGTTGATCGTGACAGATCAGTGGTATCATAGTGGTGGTATGTTGTGTTGAATTGTGTGGTGTAGTGTGCATAGGCGGAGATCCCGGGGTGGGCGGGGGGACGTGTCCCCCCCTCACATAAAGTTGTCCCCCCCCAACAGTCATTGTAAATATAATTCTACACGGACATGTTATCTTTTTCGAGACCTAAAAAAATGCGTCCGTCAGGGATTCCAAAATCGGCCGGTGATTTTGCCTTGCCGGACATTAGTGTTCCTCTGTGTATTTTAAAAACGTCCCTGCATGTAAAAAAGATGGCAAAACTTCGTCGCAGGGGGAGGGGGCGGGGTCATCTGCATGGGAAAAAGATGGCAAAACTCCGATTTTCCTGTGTCCCCCCCAGGAATTACTCTCTGAAATTTTAGCGTGTATTGTCCCCCCCCTACAACGAAATGGGATCTCCGCCCCTGGTAATGTGGTAGGTTGTGTTGAATTGTGTGGTCTAGTGGGGTATGTTGTGTGGTGTTGTGTGGTGTTGTGTGGTGTGCAGTGATGTAGTGTGGTATGTAAAGTAAAGTAAGTGAGTACATTTACTCAAGTACTGTACTTAAGTACAATTTTTAGGTGCTTGTACTTGACTTGACTTATTTCCATTTTATGCTACTTTAAACTTCCACTACTTTATACCTCCAACAGTAAATATACAGTTACTTTTTAAATGAATAATACATCACATTTATATAGCTTTTAAAATGCATTTTATTTATATATACTGTATTACAAAACACACATGCCATCAAGTAACAGCTGTGGCCAGGCGGATTCCCGGATATCTGTCGGACAGCTGTATTCTCCGTCGGACAGCTGTATTCTCCGTCGGACAGCTGTATTCAGGCATCTGTGGGTGTTTGCAAGTCGGCATAACATAGTTCTGCAGACATCCGAATACCTCCAGCAGATAGTTGGTTTGGCGGACGGATATTTCTGGATACACCACTTTTCACACAGTGTAGGCAGCCTAATACCTCTCAGTTAACAATGAACTGTGATGTAGCTGGCAGCCTGAGAAGTTATCTTAAATCATGTGGCTACCTGTCTACCTGTTGCATGTGTTAGATACCGCAGATATAGACTGACACCCCACCTCACACACTAATATCAAATGTGCTTTTTAAACACAAAACATGAACATTCCTCGATCTTGAGGTGCATTGCACACAGTAAATGAAGACCATCATCTCATTGACATTTTAGTAACCGAGTGTGTGCTGCCGTTGTGTTACTGCATGTCAGTGAGTGTGTGTGTGTGTGTGTGTGTGGGTGTGGGTGTGGGTGTGTGTGTGTGTGTGAGTGTGTGCTTCAGACTATCAGTGGCTCATTGGTGTTGTGCTTGTGTGCGGCCATTTATTCCTCTCCAAACTTAGTCTGAAGTACACTTTTATGACGGGTTTTCACTTCGCATAGACCAAATTCTCCATGAGTGTAACACTCATGAGTGATGCAATCACACTCGCATCTCTAGTGTTGTGTGGTGTTGGGCTGGGCCAGTCACTCAGCTCATCTCTTTACCTTGTGTGAGAAGTGTCTGTTTCATGACAGTGAGATAGATGAGTGTGTGTGTGTGTGTGTGTGTGTGTGTGTGTGTGTGTGTGTGTGTGTGTGTGTGTGTTTCATTTCATCAGTGGTGACCGGTTACTGGAGACACCGCTGTTGTGTGACCTCATCCTCATCATCTCTCGTCTAAACCTGATCTCTCAGCTGAGCCTAGAATATATATACAACCCTAACCCTAATCATCACACGCACACACACACACACACACACACACACACACACACACACACACACACACACACACACACACACACACACACACACACACACAAACAACAATTACATATGTCAACACCCTTTCCTTCTACTGTTTAAGACATGTATAATACATTGAAGCTTCTTTCTGCCTACAGGAGGTCCCCATGGTCCTGCTAATATATTTTTACACTTTAAGGTGTAATAACACTTGTAACACTTTAACACAAAAAAAACCTACAACGCGGAAGATACATGTTAGAGATGCAGCGACTCAGGTTGTCCAGTAGAGGTCAGTCAGGTCCTCTGAACTGCAGAGATGTGCAGCTGTGCATACACACACATACTCACGCGCACATGTGCATACACACACACTCACACATGTGCATACACACACACTCACACGCATATGTGCATACAAAACACACACACTCACACGCACATGTGCATACACACACACACTCACACGCACATGTGCATACACACACACACACACTCACACGCATATGTGCCTACACACACACACTCACACGCATATGTGCATACACACACTCACACGCATATGTGCATACACACACACTCACACGCATATCTGCATACACACACACACTCACATGTGCATACACACACACACTCACACGCACATGTGCATACACACACACACACTCACACGCATATGTGCATACACACACACACTCACACGCATATGTGCATACACACACTCACACGCATATGTGCATACACACACACTCACACGCATATCTGCATACACACACACTCACACGCACATGTGCATACACACACACTCACACGCATATGTGCATACACACACACTCACTCCCACAGACACAAACGCTCACTCACATTAGCATATCCATAGAGCTGTTAGGAGAAAGTGGGACTTCTGATTTAGTATAAATGTTTAGTTTGTTAGGACGAATAATTGTTTGTTTTTAATATGAACTAGCATAATGGTTTGAAGTTGTCGGGTGAAATAAACCCATCTGGCTGGGTTCCAATACCAATGTTTGCCCACCAGGAGGGGCTGTGCTGCTGACCCAGCATTGATCTGTTACATTTACATTTACATTTACATTTAGTCATTTAGCAGACGCTTTTGTCCAAAGCGACGTACAAGGGAGAGAACAGTCAAGCTAAGAGCAATAAAAAAGCATGGTGTAACAATAAATACTACTTTACATGAGAATTAGAAAAACAATAACCTAGAAAAGAGGAAAAAGAAGTGCAGGAATGTAACTGCTGAAGTGTTCCTAATAATCCAGCAGTTGGGTTCAAATAATAACCCATTTTGGGTTGTTTTCAACTCAGCATTTTTTAGAGTGCAAATAATGAAAGTTCTGGCTTAAAGTGGTCCAGCCCCTGGGTGGATTATGTGACGTGTGGTGGAGGAGAGGAGGGGTTAGCCCCTAGGGGGCGCTGTCTGCAACCACTATCCCAGCCGCTGGGGTACAGAAAACAGCCCAGAATGAGTTGAAATAGTGCACTCACTCACTCACACACAAACAAGCTAACACACACTCACTAACTCACACACAAACACTCACTAACTCACACACTAACTCACACACAAACGCTCACTCACTCACAAACACACACTCACTTACTCACACACAAACGCTCACTCACTCACAAACACACACTCACTCACTCACAAACACACACTCACTCACTCAAAGAGCTCCAGAGATGATTCATATGCAGCATGTGCTAATATCAACACTCTTCTCTCTTTTATCATCCTCCACACAAACATTATCCAGAGAGGTTCTTGTGACTCATGACTTTATCCACAAACCTGGGTTTAGAGCTCACGACTGAGAGAGAGAGATACAGAGAGAGGGCTGGAGGGAGAGAGAGATACAGATAGACTTGTAGAGAGAGAGAGCTAGAAAGAGAGTTGGAGAGAGAGAGAGAGAGATACAGAGAGACTTGTAGAGAGAGAGAGCTAGAAAGAGAGTTGGAGCGAGAGAGAGCTAGAGGGAGGGAGGAGAGAGATACAGAGAGAGTTGGAGAGAGAGAGAGAGAGTTGGAGAGAGAGGGATACAGAGAGAGTTGGAGAGAGAGAGAGAGCTAGAGGGTGGGAGGACAGAGAGCAAAAAAGAAAGAAAGAAAGAGGATAATTAGTACACAGGGCGTGTGGGTGGTCAGGCTGGTTTGGAACACACACATTTAGGCAAAAAAGGTGTAAT
This sequence comes from Clupea harengus, assembly GCF_900700415.2. Classification (NCBI taxonomy): domain Eukaryota; kingdom Metazoa; phylum Chordata; class Actinopteri; order Clupeiformes; family Clupeidae; genus Clupea; species Clupea harengus. The sequence goes on along the minus strand of NC_045172.1, from coordinate 24,475,054 downwards.
TAATTCTATAAATTGATTTCTTATGATACATACCAATAGACACATATTTTATTGTTCAAAATGTTTTATCTTTTTACTATTCCCCCCCCTCTGTATAAAACTAAACTCAGTTGCCTGCATCCAGGTGTCACAACGATGACACACTAGGCAAATTTCTTGTGCAAGGCTTTCTATTTTGAATTTGTAATCCAGTCTTTCCATAGTAAACACGACATCAGTGACACACATGACATCACTGACCGGTCGAAGTATGATACTTAACATAAAGATAGCTGACTATAAAACAGATGCGTGCCAGACCAGGGCCGGATTTGTGAGCGGATGTCGGTAGCCTATGTTAAAGTCCTCATTTAATGTCTATGTCTGTATTGTCATGATAGACTTATACCTCGTACATATATTAATTTAGTTCAGATCATCCGATAGTTGATGTACGCTGTGAAATAATATCGTCGGGTTTGACGAAATGGTCCTTCCATATTTTCTCGTCCGAGGCGGGATGGTTGACTGAAACGATAGAGGCATTTCATAGCGCGACACTCTTAAGGAAGGACCCACTTTCCGGTTTTACTGTTTTCATAATTTGAGCCGACTCCTCACGTTTCCATCCAGTTTAAATAGTTGACCTTAAGTCATGTCCCTTCTGAACCAAGACAAAGCTGTGGATAAAGTAGATGTTACAATAATTATTTTTACGTGCTTTTACATGGCTGAGATATTACTAGCGAAAATGGCAAATCAGTTCTGGTTTGGTAAAACATGATTTAAATCCGTTAATAATTTCAATACATATTTCTTTTAAACAAATCAACAACTCACATCCAATCGAAAGTCCATTGCTGGCCAATTAAAATTAACCTACAACCGTCGTGATGTCAGTGAGTGTAGGTAGTCTTGGCGAGCGCCTGCCGAAATTTTGTCTGGCTTGTCAATGAGTGTTTCTCTGTGTGGCATGTCCTTCAGTCCTGTATCTGACTTATCATTTGGGTATCTCTGATTTTACTTCGGAATTAAAGACACCATCTGCTGCTTCTCACGCAGCTCGTGACATCCAAGACCGCGAGGGATTCGGCTGACTCGTGGAGGACATCTGGACAACTTTATGCACGAGATGGAATGCAGAGTGTTGTCGATCCAGAGTCATGTCGTGAGGGGGTATGTGGGGAACAAATCAGCATCATTTCCACTACAGGTAAAATCATTACCGTAAGATTGACACGGCAGCTAATACATAGTAGTAACTGGTTTATGTTCAGTCCGTGAGATTTAACAGGAGTATCATCAGGAAACATGAATGCAAGCAGGTAGGGTAACGTTAAGTAGCTAAAGGTCACATGGTAAAAATATCCCTGGTAACGTTAACTGCGTCTGCGGACCGGGCGCTTATGGTACCCACGAATGTCACAAAGCTTTTAAGTCATGTAATTGTCACGATCGAACTGAGACCCTGTGTTGCCTTATCCAAGGAGCCGAGTGTATGTGTGGTTTGTCCTGTTTTGCGGTCCGTGGTATAGCACTTGCCTTTATCTATTATCTATTTACCTTCATTTATAGTCAGTTGCCTCTCTGGGTAGTGCTATGTTGAATTATTAACACCACGTTATTAGAGGGGTTTGAAATAAACGTGGCTAGGAGGTTAGGATGTTAACCAGCTAGCTGTAATCATTATTGTGCAGTGCACCTAAGCGATCATCACTGCTGTCCATCATGATCATCACGATAATAATCATCACCAACACCAACACCATCACCATCCAAACCAAATCATTCTGACTATTCAGTCCAGCAGCCAGTGGTAGTGATCGTATCTGGTGGCGTCACATATTACAAATATACAAATATCAGGTCGTGTTGAATGAAATCATCTAACATTTAGTCATAAGTGCTGCGGGAATCTCAGCCGGTAGTAAATATGTTCCCTTCGGCTGTCTCAACAGCGTGGTAGGCTCATTTTTAACGGAGCGCGAGTGCTGCATCCCTGACGAATCCAAGCGCCTGTCAGTTTCCCCACTGACGTCACATCAGGGGGGTGCGATTCTGGCTGCATCGTGACACTGTGGCCAACTTCGCTCAAACCATCTAGTCACCTCACCGCCCACCAGGATGTGTGTGTGTGTGTGTGTGTTATGGTATTGCAGTCAGCATTTCCCAGATGTTTGGTTTGCGACCTGATGTTTTGGTCTCGATGTTCTGGGAAGTCCGATGACATCAGAGGGCATTTGTATGAACATCACGATGCTTTGGTGTAAGACTACAGATTTTTACCTGTTTGATTTTTTTACTCAGCAAAATTCTCAGTAGTACACTTCATTTGGATGAAATTTCAAATGGATTTCAGTCGTCTGAATTAATCACTTCAGGATGCCCAGTAATGCCACCTAGGCAGCTATAGCCCCCCCCCCCCAGAGAATCACATTTGGCAAATATTTAGCTTGCGTGAGTGTGTGTGTGTGGTTCATGAGGTTCACAAAGCTACAGATCAGTGTGTGTGTGTGTGTGTATATTGTGTGGTTCATGAGGTTCACAAAGCTACAGATCAGTGTGTGTATTGTGTGTGTGTGGGGGTGTGTGTGTGTGTGTGTGTATTGTGTGGTTCATGAGGTTCCCAAATCTACAGGTATAGCTACAGGTGTATCCCCTCTTCTGTGTGTGAACCCAGTGTGTGTACCCTGTGAGTGGTTCATGTATAGCTACAGGTGTATATGCTATATATATATATTCAGGTGTATATGCTTTGCTCACGCTGCATCTCTTCTGTTACACAGGTCCTGGGCTTTGAGGTGGACTCCATAAACTCAGTGCAGTTTTCCAATCACACAGGTAAGAAGTGCGAACGAGTCTCATTATTCATTTAACCCTAACCCAATCACACAGGTAAGAAGTGGTGAAGTGAGCGAACGAGTCCAATCACACAGGTAGGAAGAGCGAACGAGTCTCATTATTCATTCAGCTGGTAGAGTCGCCAGTGTTGCAAACACCAGTGGGAGACACACTGGTCGAAATGTAACTTCCACTGAACATTAACTACCTTTGACCTGGGCCACTGTTCACAGTATGTTCCTGTTCTTACTGCTGGAGACTCGTCTGAGCTCACCTCCGGTGGGTCATTTATTCGCCGTGCTTGTTATTCGGTATCCGTTATTCGCCGTGCTCGTTATCTGTTATTCGCTGTGCTTGGGAGTTGAGTTGTCAAGCACAACCTGAATGAACCATTAGATCAAAATCTATAGTGTTAGAAGGTGTGATGTCATCAACCCTCTCCTGGACTCTT
>NC_045172.1:24436783-24466783 GCF_900700415.2 Clupea harengus | reverse complement strand
AAGCCAGTTATGTTATGGCACATGTTCATTCTATGTCATAGATGGCTGTTCATCCGGATACTGCCCAATGATCGTGTAAAGGGCTCTGTAAAGCGCCTTGAGACAATTTAATTGTTTTGGAGCTATATAAATACAATTGAATTGAATTATTATTCTGTGTACTAAGCAGGCAATATATTTTCTGTTCTGTTCACCACTTGGGGAGATGCGTTGGTGTGTGTGTGAGTTAACTCTCCCTGATTACATAGCCACACTTACCATTTAAGCAGTAAAACTATATCTGCATATTTAATGCCAAGTTCAAAGTACAACTCTATGAGCTGATCAATGTCGTGGCGGTGCCCGTACTGTCAAATAGACTAAGTACCAGTTGGATCGCAAAAGGATTGTGAGGTAATACAAAGTGTAGGCTATTGCGTGGGAATGCAAAACGTATTGCAAGGGAATGGAAAAGGTTTTGCGAGGGAACGCAAAGGTATTCCTAAATATTCCCACCATGACCCTTAGGGGCCCCATAGAATCCTGCCTCTAGCACAGAGACATTTATTTTTATGTGACACACAGCATTGCAAGCCATTAATAACTCGTCTATATTTCACCTGATGTAAGCGTTAGCCTACGTTTCTGGCAGAGATTTTCCCGGAGCCGTTTACAGCAAAGATGATCTTTGTTTCAAACCAAGTCATTAATCATCACTATTTCACCCGATGTCAGCAGCAATGGATGTGGCTGTTTATATTTATTTTATTTTCCGGAATAGTTTTGCTTTAAAACAAGCCATTACTACCCATCTTTATTTCACCCGATGTCAGCAGCAATGGATGTGGCTGTTTATATATATATTTTATTTTCCGGAATAGTTTTGCTTTAAAACAAGCCATTACTACCCATCTTTATTTCACCTGATGGCAGCCTTATGTTTGGGCTTATCCCCCTTGAGGCGGTGGTAAAACATAGTAGTGTCAAGCAATCGGTTGATTTGTGCAGACCAGAGAAATCCCTTGCCCCACTGAAGTCAACAGGAGACTCGGGATTACACCAAAAATATTCCCAACTAGCACATAAATAAAACAACTGTAACATTGTCTCTCAGTGGACTAAGCACTACCCTGATTCAAGAACACTCAAACATGACAACCCTGATTCTGTAATCCGCAAAGATGAAAATTCTGATTCTAGAACACGCAAAGATGACAATTCTGATTCTAGAACACGTAAAGATGACAATTCTGATTCTAGAACACATAATCATGATAACCCTGATTCTAGAACACATAAACATGACTCAAATATAACAATCCTGATTCTAGAAGACACAAGCATGACAGCCCTGACAACCAGCTTGTTGCCCTTACTCTCTTGTCTGCAGTTGGGCTTGGGCAGTGAGTTTAAGATCTGTGGAGATAGGTGAGTGTGGACGCAAAAGAGCTTTGGGGAAGGTGTGTGCGTGCGTGTGTGTGTGTGCATGCGTGTGTGTGTGTATATGTGTGTGTGTGTGCGTAAGCTGACTTCTGTTGTTTGTTTTGCAGTGTGTGATCCAGTTCTGGGGGATCATGGCTCCATGGTGAGTTTGGAATTTCTGCTCTCCGTCACACTGGGCTAGTTCTCAGTTGAAAGCCATTGTGTGTGTGTGTGTGTGTGTGTGTGTGTCTTTGGAGTTGAGGCAAATGCAATAATACAGCAACAGCAAGCTGTGTGTGTTCTGCCAGTGAAAGTGATTGTTTTTGGGTCAGATTCCTCCTCTCATACAGGCCACAGCCTGGTGTTATTTTCCTTGGCCAGGGCCTGAAGGTGCTGCTCCAGAGACTCATGCTGTCAGACCCCAACACGTCTCACACGCTCCCCAACACGTCTCACACGCTCCCCAACACGTCTCACACGTTCCCCAACACGTCTCACACATCTCACATGCTCCCCAACACATCTTTCTCCCCAACACGTCTCACACGCTCCCCAACACGTCTCACACGCTCCCCAACACGTCTCACACGCTCCCCAACACGTCTCACATGCTCCCCAACACGTCTCACACGCTCCCCAACACGTCTCACACGCTCCCCAACACGTCTCACACATCTCACATGCTCCCCAACACGTCTCACACGCTCCCCAACACGTCTCACACACTCCCCAACACGTCTCACACGCTCCCCAACACGTCTCACACGCTCCCCAACACGTCTCACACGCTCCCCAACACGTCTCACACATCTCACATGCTCCCCAACACATCTTTCTCCCCAACACGTCTCACACGCTCCCCAACACGTCTCACACGCTCCCCAACACGTCTCACACATCTCACATGCTCCCCAACACGTCTCACACGCTCCCCAACACGTCTCACATGCTCCCCAACACGTCTCACACGCTCCCCAACACGTCTCACACGCTCCCCAACACGTCTCACACATCTCACATGCTCCCCAACACGTCTCACACGCTCCCCAACACGTCTCACACATCTCAAATGCTCCCCAACACGTCTCACACGCTCCCCAACACGTCTCACACGTCTCACACGCTCCCCAACACGTCTCACACGCTCCCCAACACGTCTCACACATCTCACATGCTCCCCAACACGTCTCACACGCTCCCCAACACGTCTCACACGCTCCCCAACACGTCTCACACATCTCACATGCTCCCCAACACGTCTCACACGCTCCCCAACACGTCTCACACGCTCCCCAACACGTCTCACACGCTCCCCAACACGTCTCACACGCTCCATAACACGTCTCACACATCTCACATGCTCCCCAACACGTCTCACACGCTCCCCAACACGTCTCACACGCTCCCCAACACATCTCACATGCTCCCCAACACGTCTCACACGCTCCCCAACACGTCTCACACGCTCCCCAACACGTCTCACACGCTCCCCAACACGTCTCACACGCTCCCCAACACGTCTCGCATGCTCCATAACACGTCTGCAACCAGAGCAGCTAGAGGCCAACGTTCACTGAGGAAAAGCAGGAACTCCTAAGCTAAGCGAAATACTTTGTTGCTATGGCTACACCTGGTCTCATGCATGCATGCTTGGTTGATGAGTGACAGGTCTGTGATTGGTTGATGAGTGACAGGTCTGTGATTGTTTGATGAGTGACAGGTCTGCTAGTGAGGAGGCATGCACCTCATTGCCTACAGCAAAGAACGATTAAACAAATAAATAAATATGACATATTTACAAATGAAATAATAACAGAATAGTTGTGTGTGTGTGTGTGTGTGTGTGTGTGTGTGTGTGTGGTTGTATGCGTGTTCTAGTATGTTCCCGCAAACCTGCACCCTGTCTACAAGAACAAAGTGGTTCCTGTCGCGGACATCATCACCCCCAACCAGTTTGAAGCTGAGTGAGTACCAGGACATCTGGCAGTCAGCTGGCAATCACCTAATTGTCACTAAATGGTCATTTTCATTTTTTAAACTGAGGCAAATACTTTGATATACAACTGTAATAGACTTTGGCCTCCAAGCTAAACTTAGGTTTAGGCGTTGGGATCCAACACCAACACCACCCAGCTTCATAAAGTCTATCCCAAGACCAACACCACCTAGCTTCATAAAGTCTATCCCAACACCAACACCACCCAGCTTCATTAAGTCTATCCCAACACCACCCAGCTTTATAAAGTCTATCCCAAGACCAACAAAACACCACCTAGCTTCATAAAGTCTAGCCTAACACCAACACCAACACCACCCAGCTTTATAAAGTCTAGTCCAACATAAACACCACCTAGCTTCATTAAGTCTATCCCAACACCAACACCACCTAGCTTCATAAAGTCTAGCCCAACACCAACACCAACACCACCCTGCTTCATAAAGTTGAGCCCAACACCAACACCACCTAGCTTCATAAAGTCTAGCACAACACCAACAAAAGACCGCCTAGCTTTATAAAGTTTAGCTCAACACTGACACCAACACCAGCCAGCTTCATAAAGTTTAGCCAAACACCACCCATCTTTATAAAGTCTATCCCAACACCACCCAGCTTCATAAAGTCTATCCCAACACCAACACCACCCAGCTTTATAAAGTCTAGCACAACACCAACACCACCCAGCTTTATAAAGTCTGTCCCAACACCAACACCACCCAGCTTCATTAAGTCTATTCCAACACCAACACCAGCCAGCTTCATAAAGTCTATCCCAACACCACCCAGCTTTATAAAGTCTGTCCCAACACCAACACCACCCAGCTTCATAAAGTCTAGCCTAACACCAACACCAACACCACGCAGCTTTATAAAGTCTAGTCCAACATAAACACCACCCAGCTTTATAAAGTCTAGTCCAACATAAACACCACCTAGCTTCATAAAGTCTAGCCCAACACCAACACCACCCTGCTTCATAAAGTCTAGCCCAACACCAACACCACCTAGCTTCATAAAGTCTAGCACAACACCAACAAAAGACCACCTAGCTTTATAAAGTTTAGCTCAACACTGACACCAACACCACCCAGCTTTATAAAGTTTAGCACAACACCAACACCAACACCACCCAGCTTTATAAAGTTTAGCCCAACACCAACACCACCCAGCTTTATAAAGTTTAGCCAGTCTGCCTGAGTCACGTCCGTGGCAGAGCTTGGTGGTGGAATGGAGAAGTACAACTGTGACTGTGACTGTGTGTGTGGTGTGTGTGTGTGTGTGTGTGTGTGTGTGTGTGTGTGTGTGTGTGTGTGTGTGTGTGTGTGTGTGTGTGTGTGTGTGTAAAAGATCACATACACTGGTGGAGACTATAGCTGTGTGTGTGTGTGTGTGTGTGTGTGTGTGTGTAAAAGGGTCACATACACTGGTGGAGACTATAGCTGTGTGTGTGTTGTGTGTGTGTGTGTGTGTGTGTGTGTTGTGTGTGTGTGTGTGTGTGTAAACGGTCACATACACTGGTGGAGACTATAGCTGTATGTGTGTGTGTGTGTGTGTGTGTGTGTGTGTGTGTGTAAAGGGTTTACAATTCTGTATGTGTGTGACCTGACTGTTCTCCTTGTTTCAGGTTGCTGACAGGGAAGAACATCAGCACAGAAAAGGATGCAGTGGAGGTAAACAACTGTCTCGCACACACACACACACACACACACACATATGTGTGTATATGACTCACATGACTGCAGGTGATGGATGTAAGTGTGAGAGTATGCGTGTGTGTGTATGCGTAAGCATGTGAGATGTATGCGTGTGTGTGTGTGTGTGTGTGTGTGTGTGTGTGTGTGTGTGTGTGTGTGTGTGTGTGTAGCTAACCTGCCGGCTGTGTGACTCCAGGTGATGGACCTGCTGCATCAGATGGGTCCGGATACGGTGGTGATCACCAGCTCAGACCTGCCGTCCCGTCTGGGCGACCGCTTCCTCGTGTCACTGGGCAGCCAGAGAATCGGTGAGAGAGTGTGTGTGTGTGTGTGTCTCCTTGGGCAGCCAGAGAATCTGTGTGCATGTCTGTCTCATAGAATCAGTGTGTGTGAGAGAGAGTGTGTGTGTGTCTGTGTGTGTGTGTCTGTGTGTGTGTGTGTGTGTGTGTGTGTGTGTGTGTGTGTGTGTGTGTGTGTGTGTTTTGCATGTTTGCATTCATGTACAACAACCCCATTTCCAAATAATGTACTTTGATTGTTATTCAAAGAAAAACAGTATGAAGATCTACACACTTTAAAGTGGCATTATGTAGGAATTGTACTTCAGGGTTAGGATTAGCAGTTTTACCTTAAAATAACAGCTTAAAAAAAATTGGGGTGCTACAATGACGTTTAATATGGAGAATCGCCTCCCGTGCCATTGCCATACCAGGGTCCGTAGGCATATTACTGCGTTATGTAAGTTTGCCTGCGGCCGCCCGGTTACTACTGTCTGCCGAACTAGTAAGTAGCTTATTTGCCGTCTTGCTTTGTCTTGTGTTGCACTTGTTTGATGTTTGACTGTGTTAGGAAAGTTGTTGACTCACTAGTTTGTCATAGTGTCAAAGTAAGCACATTTCAGGTTTCGCTAGGTTTAGCCACTAGCATCTCATTAGCGATTAGCAATTCCTCCATTGTTCTGCTTTAAGGTGTAATGAGCTGATCAATTTAAAAAAAAAAATTGTATTGTCTAATCTGAAAATTATGCCTGCAACAGTTTCCAAAAAAACGCATGCGAATAATCTAGAACTTTGAGGACGACATTTCCGCAAAGACGAACGTGTGTCTCTGGTCCCTCAGACTTCACTGTCGTGAAGGCCGTGACCTGATTCTGATTCTGATATACCGTTGTTTGTCAACAACATTCGCTGCCTCATCCACAGATGCAACTTAAAGGCTTTTCTATGCTGCAGTTGTCTTCTCCGGGCACCGCACCACTCAAAAGCTGTTATCCGTCATCAGTCATCATGTCTTGTGTGTGTGTGGGGTGTGTCAGCGCCCTCAGTCTGCACAGCTGCACATGAGGACACTGCTAATGCAGAAGGAGGTTTTCACCTTACAGTAACAAATACTGACATCCAGACTTGGCTCTTTTCCGGGACGAGCCCTGCATTTTCCAGCAGGACAACAAACCACTTTCTGCCCAGCTTACAAGATTACAAGTACCCATCTGCAAAAGCAGAGAGCGTGTATGCCTACGATTCTGACCCACCACCCATTGAGAATGTGTCTCCAATTAGGAAGCACAAAAAACCGGCAACAAAAACCCATACATTTGTGCTGCTGGACGCCTCCATGATGGAACCCTAACCCTAGATTCCATAATGGAACACTAACCCTAGATTCCATAATGAATACCTTAACCCTAGGAAGATTACACTTAACAAACTGCTTAAGGAAAATGCTTAACAAACAGTGGGCAAAACGTTTAAGATGCATTTTTGAAAGAAATGTTGATGTTACATCACGCTATTGTTCCAAACTTTTGTGGAGCAATGTGTTGTGTTGGCAGTGTAGGGGATTGGTGAGTAACGCAGTGTGCAGCACCAACAGAGGTTTTTTTCCATTTTTGGAAATGGGGTTGTATGTACCTATGTGTGTGTTATAGATGTATAGGTTTCTGTGTATCCTTGCATGTATGTTGATGGATGAATGTGTATGTTGATTTACATGAATACATGAATGAAATTGGTGCAGGTGTGTGTGTTTCCATAAAGATGTGTGTATGTGTGTTTTTACACCTGTGTGTGTGTGACCCCCAGTGATGCCCGATGGCACGAAGAAGACTCAGCGTATTCGTATGGAGGTGCCAAAGGTGGACGCGGTGTTCGTGGGCACTGGCGACCTGTTTGCAGCCATGCTGTTGGCCTGGACGCGCCACTACCCCACCGACCTGAAAGTGAGCACAACTACCAGCAGGGGGCGCCTGTCACCAGTCACTCAGTCTCACGTCAGGAACATTTCAGTAATGTCTTCTCTCTCTTTTTCTAGATGGCCTGTGAAAAGACTTTCTCTGTCATGCACCACGTCATACAGCGGACCATCTCCTATGCCCACAGTAAGACTCAACCCTTAGTTTTCTCTGTCATGCATCACGTCATACAGAGGACCATCTCCTATGCCCCACAGTGAGACTCAACCCTTAAGCCTCCGACCTGCGACCTCTAGGGAATGGTAGAAGGGCGGAAAAACATTCAGGAGCTTAGAAGCAATCATACTTCTCGTAGAACGGCTCGATACTGTTCTGTATCGGTTCTCTCTCCCGGTGCTGTTTCTGACACTCCTGGAATAACAGGGACACTGGGACACTTTGTAAAAAATGGTGTGTTTGTGTGTTTGTGTGTTTGTGTGTGTGTGTGTGTGTGTGTGTGTGTGTGTCCGTGTCCGTGGACAGGGGAGAACTGTAAGGCCTTGTAGTACTGGGCCCTTAAGCCATTTAGAGTAGAGATTTGAAACCGATGCTATATTTGTTTTCTGTGAGTCAGTATGAACAGGCCAGTATGGGGAGGCAGCATTTTCTATCAACTGAAGGAACATTAGTCAATTACTGGCACAGCCCAATAGAACAGCATTGTAATAACCTTTCAGATGCTAACACGTAGACAGGTTTTCTGACTCTTGCAGTCATTTAATGCAACTTTCCTAAATGTAGCAAAATGACACAGATAAAGGAAGATCTGTTGCATTAAATTACTGCTGTGTTGGATGTGACTCACCCTTTCACATGTGGAAGCCATAACCAACCCATTCCCACTTGCAGAAGATAGGCGGCAATATTACTAAGATGAAATGTGCATATTGCTGTAATGACTTTTCCGGCATATGGACATGCTGGCTTAACATAATGCCAACAGGGCAACATCACTGTAAACAATCACTGTAAACAATCACTGTCAAAATGACTCATTTCACTGTGAGTATGAATAGGAGGTGGACAGTTCAGCTTCATGTTTATCCTCTCAAGTGCTTTGTCTGTTTTTCAGCCTTATCTATATTTCTCCTTCCCTTTCTCCCTCCTCTCTCTCTCTCCCATTCTCTCTCTCTCTCTCTCTCTCTCTCTCTCTTCTCTCAGAGATGGCGGGTCCAGGAAGAAGACCGTCTCCCGCCCAGCTGGAGCTGAGGATGGTTCAGAGTAAAGCTGACATTGAGGACCCGGCTATCGTCATAGAGGCCACAGTGCTATAAGCACCCCCCCCCCCCCCCCCCCCCCCACACACACACACCCACACACCCCCGACCCCACCCCACCCACCCCGTCCCACAACCGCACAATGTATAGATGTTGTACATTCTGATGTGTATTGTGACATTTGCCTTAGGATCTAACAGAGCACAACATTTTCATGGAGGAAAGATGGCAGGATACAGTCACATAGAGAGGAGGAGAGAGGAGCAGAGCGAGAGGATGAGGATGAGGATGAGAGAGGAAGAGAGGAAGAGAGCAAGAGGAAGGAGTGCGCCTCTCTCGCTCCCTCCATGTCTGTATTTCCCCGTCTTTCTGTATTTTCCCTGGTCCCCTACAGGCCCCCCAGGCCCCCCCCAGGCCCCAGCAGGTCACCTAAGGCCTGACCCAAATAGACCCCTCGGGTAAACAAAAACACATGCTTGCCCTGGTGCAGCTGTACATGTGGTGCAGTGGCCGGCGGCGGCCATGACAGTAGGTGTGGCACCTCCTTAGGAATGTTGGGTCAGAGAGAGGGAGGGGCTCCGGCCGGCTGGGCACTCCTGAAAAAGACCCAGTGCGAGCAGGGTTGCTCTGTGATTGGTGGAAATCAGCATGTCTGAGAGCTCCCTCGCCAATCAGATCACAGGCATCACCGGTGCCTGATCCACCATTGGAGGGCTTTGGACCTTGTTGCCTAGCAAAGGAGACTTTAAACGTACATCTCTCACCTGTGAACCTTTATGGCAATCATGACTGGCGTTGCCAAGGTAACATGATTGAACTGTATTAATGTGTTTACACAGGTGTCACTAACTCTTATGTCTTAACTCCATTTTTACCTCCATGTTCTTCGCTCCGCGGTCATTTTATGGTGGTGTGAATTCTTAATGAATCTGGATGATTCTGGAATATCTGGTACATTTCAGCGTCTGATCAATCTGAAAATGTGTCTTGGTCATGTTAATTTTTTTATGTTTTTTTTTTTTTATTCATTGTATTTGCAATGATAATCTATGATGTGTAAATAGTAAACATAAGTAATGCATACTAATCATAAACATTTTTTTTTGATGGTATTTTTCATATCGCTGAGGCAGAGGTCTTTTGTAGCCTTAGTGAGTGGTGTCTGCTATAACTGTGCCAAAGCTGTAGAGGGCGCTCACGTTTATTTCATTCACCCTGTCAACATTTCCTGATGAAACCCGAAAGTAATTTCCAACATAATAATGTCGACGGTATGTATTACCAACCATGGGCATGGCCTATAGTTATAGCTAGTTATTGCACCGAGACGTCTGAGAAATCAGTGGACTGCAAGAATGGATTTTCTCCACAAGAATTCAATTTTACTTATGTAGCGCCAAAAACAACTGAAATTGTCTCTAGGCGCTTTACATAGCCCAGAGCCTGAACCCCTTAGAGCAAACACACACACACACACACACACATACACACGCACACACACACAACACCCAGAGCCTGAAACCCCTTAGAGCACACACCACACACACGCTTTACATAGCCCAGAGCCTGAACCCCTTAGAGCAAGCACACACACACACACACACACACACACACACACACACACAACACACACACACACACACACACACACACACACACACACACACACACGCTTTACATAGCCCAGAGCCTGAACCCGTAAAATGAACCTGTTTGAAATGTCAGACTAAAAATTATTCTTGCACACTTGTTAGAAGTAGGCTAAAAAAAAGCAAAGTTATTTATATCCAGAAAAATACTGTCGTAAGAGGTGGGATAACTTTCTCAGTCAGGGCCTCTGTGTCTGTAGGTGATTTCAGTTAGGGCCTCAGTGTCTGTAGGTATATGCAAAGCCAACTAGATAAGCCAGAGTCATTTTGGAAATACTGTAGGTGCTGTGGACAGATGAAGTTAAAATTGTGTTTGGACCTAATTACTGTTTGGCCCAAAAAAATGATTAGCATTTGATGATAAGCACCCCTTGACAACTGTTGGTGACCAAAGTGGGTGAACCTATTCTGTTGAGGGATATTCTTGCAGCTGTGACACAGGACATTTAGTCTGCTCAATATCATCAAATCAACCCCGTCTACACCGCCCCACCCCAACACAGTACTCTAACCCCACCCCAACCCAAAGCCTCACTATTCAAAGATATAAATGTTTTTAAAAGATTTAAAAGATTAATATATTTTAATGAATTCCTTCGAGAGATTTTTCTAAAACATTTAGTTAGATGGAAAGGCCTACATGTGACAGTCCAGAGAGAGAGAGACTGTCCCTGAGGGATCGCCTGCTCATATACCCAGCAGGTCCCTCTACCCCAAACTGCACTGAGTGACACAAGTGTGTGTCTTGCAGGAAGCACTGAATGCACCAATGTATCCACGCTGGTGTTTTGGTGGGTGGAGTCAGTGGGCAGATTTAGGTAGTTGCTCAGTTTTGGAGGGAAACAAGCAAAATTGGCTTGTTGATGCATCGTAAGACCTGTTTTATAAATGTTATTATATTTTCCATACGTAGATGTTATTTTTACGGTCAGCAAAAGCTCAGCTCATCCAAAAAAAATCATTGCGAGGGGTAATATCTAATACATAAAAAAACATTCATTTTTTTACCATTTTTGCTGTGTCAACCATTTTGTTGTTCTCACAATTGTAAGATATGTGCCATCCATCTCAGGACAGGGGGCTCCTTGGGAACATGGAATGGAACATGGAATGGAATGCCGTATCTGAGAGCTCTACTCACACCTACAGATAAACCAATCACAGGGCTGCCCCTGGGGAACAGCCTCCAGTAACTGCCTCTCATTGGCTGAGTGACCAGCTAATTAGGGGATATTGCTGCTCTTGGTGTGTGTGTGTGTGTGTGTGTGTGTGTGTGTGTGTGTGTGTGTGTGTGTGTGTGTGTGTGTGTGTGTGTGTGTGTGTGTGTGTGTGTTGTGTGTGTGTGTGTGTGTGTGTGTGTGTGTGTGTACAGTATGTGGATGAAATGATGATGGACATTTTAAACGAGATATTACTGATGAATGATTTGAAGGGGAAATACTTGAAGAGAGTGACGGCCTGCGAATGAGAGGCCAGCTCACAGACGTTCAGTAGCAAAGGGTCGGCCAGGGTTAGGGGACCCCCCCCCACCCCCCAGCGGCCCTCAGATGTAGTAGCCGAGGGCCAGGCCTGAGGAGCTTCTCTGTGTGAATATTAGCACTGCCAGAGTAGGAGTGTGTGCGCGTGTGTATGTGTTATTGAATTTGGGAGTAAGGCTTAGGTGTGTGTGTGTGCAGCGAGGGGCTGGAGTGGCTTTGTTGTGAAAACTGATTGGTCAGGTCTGTCTGAGTGTGATTGGTCAGGTCTGTCTGAGTGAGATTGGTCAGGTCTGTCTGAGCGTGCTCTGAGTGAGATTGGTCAGGTCTGTCTGAGCGTGCTCTGAGTGTGATTGGTCAGGTCTGTCTGAGCGTGCTCTGAGTGAGATTGGTCAGGTCTGTCTGAGCGTGCTCTGAGTGTGATTGGTCAGGTCTGTCTGCACTGGACCAACCTTCATGAAAGGAAAGGAGATAGTTCCGCAGCAAAGTAGTCAGGTAGTAGTCATTGGTCAGGTCTGTCTGAGTGTGATTGGTCAGGTCTGTCTGAGCATGCTCTGAGTGAGATTGGTCATGTCTGTCTGAGCGTGCTCTGAGTGAGATTGGTCAGGTCTGAGGATGCTCTGAGTGTGATTGGTCAGGTCTGTCTGCACTGGACCAACCTTCATGAAAGGAAAGGAGATAGTACCGCAGCAACAACAAACTAATCAACAACAACAAACCAATCAACAACTTATCAACGTGACCCACGTCAATAACATCCGCCTCCCAATAATTAGTAGCCTGGTGTATGTGCATTCGGATTCTCTTAGCATCGCGGCGGTCTTTTCATAAGTCCTTATGAATTCTACTTAACATCTTTCCTTCACCTCATGACGTTTTCCATCGAGGTCTAGGAAAAGACGTTAGGACGGACTATCCGACCGGTGCCTAGGTCTGTCTGAGTGTGATTGGTCAGGTCTATCCTAGCAGTCCCAGTCAGGACAGTCCGAGTGTAACCGCCCTGAATAACATGAGCACAAATGCTCAAGGTTTGTTCGAGTGTGTTCAGTGTGGTCCCCGAGCTTAATGTGTTCATCTGAGCACTCTTGGTCTGGTCACTGAGAGTGCATTTGGCTGAGTGATTCTGACTGTTGTCATGGTAACGAATTACTTAATTAACGTGGAGAGCGCCCCCCTGGGGGAAAGGTTGAGGGGTGAACTCCAGCCCCACTGTCTGTCGCTGTTTAATGGATTTGCCATGGGTCCGTTTGGAGAAGTGGAGTGTGTTGGCTGTTGTGTGTTAAGTGTGGTGTGTTGGTTGGAAGGAGTGTTTTAAGCAGTGGGACCAAACTGTTGACGGGATGACTCCCCCTGCAGGTGACCCTGAGAAATGATGCTGTTTTTCCCCCTCAATCCTTTGTGAAATGCTCAGAAGCCATTGAGAGAGAGAGAGAGAGAAGATTGACTGGTGAAACAAATAATTATATTATAAATAAGAAATACTTTAACAGTCGTTAGGATGTAGATAGAGTTTATTTTTTTGTGTCTATTGGTCTCCAGTAATCAGTCTCTATTTCCTGTGCTCCTTGTGTGCGGACCGCTGTGTGTAGCCTAGTGTTGACCTCGTCTCTGTGTTCCCCAGCTCTCGTGGTGAAGTCCCCCCCCCCCCCCGTGCTGTATGTGTGTACACTCAATGACAGACCACCCCTCCCACCCCCCATCCCCACTAGTAAACTCCCAGATGATGTCAGCACAGATGGCCTCAGGGACCGGCCACTCCCACTCCACCATCGACCTTTGACCCCTGAACCCCGAACCCTGTATCTGTCTCTTTGCAGTTTAAACAGTGACCTGTCTGCTTGGCTTTCTGTTCTGTTTCTCTTCAGTTCCTTATCTGGAAGGTTGGTTTTCTGTTTTATTTCTTGAATGGGGAAAAAAAAAAGATCCTAACAAATGATCTTTCAAAAAAAAATCCTGACATTAAAACTGTACTAACTGTTTGGTAACGTTTTTAGTGCTTCATTTTTATAACATGTTACAATGATGATTGTAGTGTACAAATCCACATTTATAATCTATGTTACAATGCAATAAAGGTAGAATTATGATGATGCCCCCTGTTGTGTGCATGAGTGTGTGCATGTAACATCCGTGGCAACATGACACCAGTAGAGTGCTCTGCTTCTGGACCAGCGCTAGGTTAGGGGACAAATAATGTAACAAATGGCTTCAATGGCGCACACAGACATCCTACCCACTCTTCTTGCATATAATAATTATAATTAATTAAGACCTTTGTCAGGTTTTTAATGGCACACACGACACACTGGAACACACACGTGCATATATGGAGGCGACACAGGACACATACACACACACACACACACACACACACACACACACACACGCAGGTAGGCCTGAGGTCGCGGTGAATTTATTTTCTGCTTTTTCCCATCCTGGACCGTCCTTCCTCAAGTACCCCCCCAGGAGCAGTGGGCAGCTTGTAGCGCCCGGGCAGGGATGGATTAACGAACGGGCCTACCGGGCCCAGGCCCAGGGGCCCATGAGCTCAGGGGGCCCCTAGGCCAGAGCCTCTGCGTGAAGTCGCTGTTATGTATCTTATTTGTGGTTGAAAAAGGTGTATTTTATTCATTTGCTAATGGCTTTAATTGAGTGTACCTGTGCTGTGTTAGAAAAAGCTAGATTAATGCGACAGTGATCAAGCATGACTTTTTGGGACTGAGGATACCTTATGCTATATATTCCCTCAAAATGGCAAACCTGTCTCTGTCATGGTTTTCATCATTTTTAGGGGGAATCGTCAGTAGCAATCTATAACAAATTATTACTGTATGCTATCGTACATACACTATAGAAACTATAAAAAAAAGATTCAATTAAATGAATACTTTCTTATTTTCTTTGTTATTTTTGTCATATAAAGATATGCAATGATGATTGCTGGGTAATATGTATCTTGTTGTCCAATGTCAAGTCTCTATTTGATCATGTGATGAGACGATACGATATAGCTAGTTTAGGCGCAGAATCTGAAAGTCAAGACCTACAAGCAGGCACAGTAGGCTACACCTGCCGGACGACGCCTTTCAAACATAAAAGTGGTGATGCATGATTCGATTTTTCAATGGACAGGATAGGCAGCCCATTCAGCCTCTCCTGCCCACATGCTGCCCCTCAGGTAGGTCTTAATCAGTTTCAATTTGGAAAAGAATCACTCGGCTGTTGCCCTGTCACATGTTATGTCAGAAACAATAGCAGGGCAGTGCACACCTCACCGAAGTTGGATGTTACAAGAGTAAACTTTGACCTGTTTTCTTTCCCAATACAATAGCCAAAGTATCTAATTCGACCGTAAAATCCAACACATTGGTTGTGTTTTGTGTGTGCATGTGTGCGGGCGTGCGTGGTGTTTTGCGGGCGCACAATTATTTTTTTCGCGGAGGGGGGGGGGGCCTTTAACATGTCCAGGCCCAGGGGCCCGTGGTTTCTTAATCCGTCCATGCGCCCGGGGACCAAGTGAAGTGAAGTGAAGTGAAGTGCTTGGAGCCCGATGATTTCTGCTTACGTCTATGCTTTACGTCGTCATGATCAATACTTTCCTGAAAAACCTGTTGTATGCAATCTGACACGGGGTTTTTTGGGTCCATACTAGGGACAAAAACGATCAAAATCGTATTATGTAAACCAGTACTGAGTATCAATATAACTGTCAATCGCAAAAAAAATGATATAGAAGTGTAATCTTATTCATCCGCGCCAAAGTAAACCACCACTGACAGGCTCATAATGTTATAGCCATAATGCCCTAGCATCCCTACAGACATCTGTCTCTTTTCCTCCATAACTGCAAAGTTTCTGCAGAAACTGAAACTGAAACAACAGAAACTGTAGAAATAGTCATTTTCTACAGTTTCTTTACAGTTCTTCACAGATATATGGACTCAGGACTCCTTTCGGATGTGTTGCAAAAATGTTGCCTCATTTGACCACTGGGGGGCGATGTAATAAATACAAACTTTTTTTTATTTTGGCCTACGGAAAGGCGAAATAAAAAGGTTCCTGTTTGAAAAAAGAAAATAACCAAGTTACCCACATAATATGTTCCAAAATGTGAAAAATGGAATGAACAATATTTTTTTGTACCTTTAAAATAAAAAAAATTGTGATCGATAAATTGCCATAAAGGCTTGATGTATTTGTTTAAAAATAATAATAAATAAATTATACATACATATGAATATATATTATTTTGTCTTTTCATATATATTTCAATACTGTTTTTATTTCGTAGTTTAACTTAATTATTGCTCATTCTCTCATTTAATGCAGCGGGCACTGCTATGCCATACGTTTAGTTTGGCTTGATGTTTGCTTCTATTCACTCAGACTAACGGAGGCTAATGTTATCTCGGCAAGTTCTGCCATGAATGCTATACATTGCTTGCAGAGACATCTCATTCTACCCATGTTTAGTGTAATTGAAGACAGCACAAGCAAGCTATGATTTTATTACTCCTGCTGTCCTTTTGCAAACACCATTTTTTTTAAATGTTTTTTTTTTTCAAGCAAACTCCTTCGTACTACCCTACTACCGGATTTCATACATCATCATGATTTTGACATGTAAAGTTACCTCTTGGGGGAAATGAATGTCAATCAAATACAAAACAACCAAGTATACTCAGCATACTGTACATGCAAACTCTTGAAAGACCTTATTCTCCATTGGAATTAACAGATTAATGAAACAGATTAATATCAGAGGCATTCAGCAAATGCGTTTCATTGAAATATTATTCAGTTGCTACAATCACCACAGGAGAGAAAGGGGTCAGGGGGGCGGGGCCCCACAACAGACACTGGATGTCCTGTAAGTAGGGTATTTCAATATCGTAGATCCACATGGTTAGAGTATCTCCAACCTGGGCTCGCAGACTCCATCCTCCAAGCTACGTTTGCTGTTACGGCTACCATTGGGATCATTTCAAACCTAACACCAACCCAAAGGCACATTAAGAATGGCATAGCCTACAGTTTCACAAATCTGAGATGATTATTTACAGTAAATAAACTGGTAAAAACACAGCAATACGCAACGACCTAACATAATCAACAGGAAGCATATGACGCAATGGCTCTCTTTTATTTGTATGTGTGAATTTGTGTTAGTGTGTTAAATCTCTGAACACTTTGGACCTTGAACTTTATAAATGGACATGTGATATGTTTGCCTTAAATGGACAAAATATGTAGCTTATTACACACAATACACGAAGACTCTCAACTCATTTTTAGTACTATTTTGTAAATCGTAAAGCCTACTGAATGCTCATGTATGCTGAATGTACTGTATAATCATTTGCTGGGCAGGTGTTTCCTCCAAATGCATCTCTCGACTCAGTCTAGCGAGACTGTTTAGAGCGCGGAACATAGTTTCCAGACGGATGGATTATGTAGTCGGAAAGGAAGTTCATGTCTGTGGTGCGAACAGTATGCGGATGGCGACCTAACTGACGGACAAAGGATAGCGACCATTCAGCCCGAACAGAGGAGGATCCGGCTCTGATGCAAACAATCGCCAATGCACCTGCAGTTGTGCTGGTTGTCGTTATAAATTGAGAGGCACGGAAAACTTGCTGCGTTCGACCTGGAGACCTGTCGTGCTTCAGAAAGAAGGTATTTAGTAGCAAAGCTAACCCAGTCAGAGTCGCTGTAAACGGAGCCAGCCTGCAGTAACGTTAATGTTAGCTAATGTTAATGGGCCAGCAGGTGGATTTTAGCACGTAAGTTGACATGACTGACTGGTAAAAGCACGTATAGCATTATGTTTATAACGCGTGTGTGTGTTTGAGTTTGAAGTCGCTGTTATTGTACTGTGTCATGACAGAGGAGCCCTTGTGTCCTACTCGTAGGACAGCTGGATAGGTTCTGAGGGAAACTGCAGTACAGATACCCCCTAGCAAACCCCTGACTAGCGTAACATTTTGGCACACGCTACTGCGGTGTATGGATAGCCGGAGTATTGCCTGTGTTAGCGGTTGCCACCCTCTAAACTCTGGTCAGTAGTGCTGCTGTCACTGACGTGAGATTATGATTCAACGGTGAAGGACTTGCTTTGGTATAAAAAAAAAAATGTTGGGGAGAAGCTGCCTGTAACGTGTTTCAAGACATGACAGTGGCGGTACTCGAAAGACAAACGCCTAGAGTGTCACCCGGACGGTAGGCACGTCACTGTGGTCCCTTCCCGGGTTACTCGAGTTCAACGTGTGGCGTGTTTGACGACGGGCGAGCGCGCACGCGCGTGTGTGTTGTCGGCAGTGTGTGAACCATAGCACTATCTGTTGGTGTACACAATCTTATCTCATAGTCTTTACATTTTTATAGTAATCCGGTGCAAAGGTCTTTCTTACTATAACCTACTTACGATGTTGTGCATGAGTATGCCATTGGTCTTCGAAGTTACGGTCTCCCGAAAGATAACTGATAGTTAAGCGTGTTTGTGTGTGGATGTTTCAGTTACAGTATGGCTCACTTGTGCACCTGCCATTTTGCTGCGTTTCACAATATAGTGCTGATTTTAGGATTGTCGCATTTTTAAGTCGTGGCAGTCGCGCGCCCCTGGGGCTACCAGATGGCGTCTGTTTAAAGAAACCCAGATGAATGGGTCCGCACTAATCAGAGCTGTGGAAACAAAGTAGAAATGTCCTTGTCGAGCCGGGCAGATCCCTCCCCAACACCTGCCAATCATCCATAATCCCTTAAAGATCTGTGTTTGTAAATCCATCAATGTTCTTTGGCCAGGATTGAGTGTGGTCGGGGGGGGGGGGTCACTGCCGATGTGGGGGTCACTCAGCTGTGCAGAGTTATTAAGTGATGATTGTCGCCTTACGTAGGGAGAGTGGTGGGGACGGATCAGGGTCACTATGAATCTGGGGGGGGACATGTCCCCCCCGTCCCCAGTGCCATCTGCGCCCCTGGAGTCACTGCCAGTGTGGGGGTCACTGCCGGTGTGGGGGTCACTGCCGATGTGGGGTCACTGCCGATGTGGGGGTCACTGCCGCATAGGGTCACTTCCTTGGTTCACTGCCTTGTATTTGGGGTCAGAAGTTGGACCATGGCCTTGTGTGCGGACTCGGCCTTATCAGTCTGTGTTTCAGTCTTATCACAGGTGTGGTGGGCGTTTTTTGGACTGGACTGATCGGCATGTGTGTCTCATTCCCGAGTGGTGTGAGGGCATGTGTGTCTCATTCCTGAGTAAGGGCTGCTGTATTGTGGGCGGTTGTGCTGGAGCAATCTGTATAATATCTGTATACACCCCACTCCCTGTAAACATGTTCTCCCGATGTGTATTGTTTTTCTACTGTGATTTGTGTATGTATGTTTGTGAGTTAAGTTAAGTGTATAAGCTACTGGATGACCTAAATTTCCCTCGGGATTAATAAAGTATCCATCTATCTATCTATCTATCTATACCTGGAGCAGGTAGTGTGACAGGTGGGGGGTGTGGTTGGGGGAGGGGCGGGGGGGGCGGGTACAGCAGGTGGTGGGTGGGTGGGGGGGGTGGGCACACTACCCTCTTTGTGCTGAGCGCACCCTTCCTGCCATGACTCGATGGCACGTCTAATTGCTGAAACACACACCCTGACCAGGCTGAAGTGTGTGCCAGAGCATTTTACAGTCGGCGTGTGTGTGGGTGTGTCTGTGTCTGTGTCTGTGTGTGGGTGTGTAGGAAGACATTGCCAGGTTATCATGGCCTCAAGCTGAGATTACAGTTGAAGTCGTTTTGCCCTGAAACCGATACATCCACTCCACTCCACACACATGCAAGGAACCCCGACAGAGACAAACACACAACATGACAACATGGGTGACCTCATGGGTGGCCTCATGGGGGGCCTCGTCAACACCTGAGACTTACATGGGGGGCATCATGGGGGCATCATGAGGGGCCATCATGAGGGCGTCATGGGGGCATCATGAGGGGGCATCATGAGGGGGCATCATGAGGGCGTCATGGGGGCATCATGAGGGGGCATCATGGGGGCATCATGGGGGCGTCATCGGGGCGTCATGGGGGCATCATGAGGGGGCATCATGGGGGCATCATGAGGGGGCATCATGAGGGGGCATCATGAGAGGGCATCATGAGGGCATCATGGGGGCATCATGAGGGCGTCATGGGGGCATCATGGGGGGGCATCATGAGGGCATCATGGGGGCATCATGAGGGCGGCATCATGGGGGCATCATGAGGGGGCATCATGAGGGCATCATGGGGGCATCATGAGGGGGCATCATGAGGGCATCATGAGGGCGTCATGAGGGCATCATGAGGGCATCATGGGGGCATCATGAGGGGGCATCATGAGGGGGCATCATGAGGGCGTCATGGGGGGGCATCATGAGGGCATCATGGGGGGCATCATGGGTGACCTCATGGGGGCATCATGGGGGCATCATGAGGGCGTCATGGGGGCATCATGGGGGCATCATGAGGGGGCATCATGGGGCTGCCTACCTGAGACTTTACATGGCATCATCAGGAGAGCCCCATAGAAGAACATCCTTGCCTTGGCCCTTGTTCAACACCCAATATAATGGTGGGCAATACAGCAAATTCAGCGAACAGGAAAGTGACACATCCCTGATTGGCCTGCTTGGCCAGGTGCCCCCAGCTGATTGGTAGGGACTGGCCAGGTGCCCCCAGCTGATTGGACGGGCTGGGCTTGGGGGGGGGGGGTGGTCCAGTGAAAGAAAAGCCTGGATAACATGAGTCTACGGACGACACACGTACCCCAACACACATCTGACGACACACACACACACACGTACCCCAACACACATCTGACGACACACGTACCCCAACACACATCTGACGACACATGTACCCCAACACACATCTGACGACACACGTACCCCAACACACATCTGCATGACTAACATGCCCCCACTCACTCACACACACACACACACACACACACACACACACACACACACACACATGAACTCGCATCAGCTCACACACACACACACACACACACACACAGACACACAGACATGAACTCGCATCAGCTCACACACACACATGCCCGGCTTCCTGTGGGCAGAGCAGGATTGATGTTGATTGGATGCGACGTAACCAGGGTGCAGCAGGGCTGGCGGCGATCATCTGGCTAATCAGCTCTCGGAGATTAGTGGCCTGGAGGCTGGGCTGATGACATCGCCCCCGTTTCCAGGAGACCGTTTCTGTGTCGCTCCCGGCAACAGCACAGGTGTTTTCTCCTTGTTGCTAACTGCTAGCCTTTCTGCTCGGGTCAGGTGAGCTCCTCGAGCGCAGACAGGAACCCCCGGGGGGAACAGATCTCCCGCAGAAACCGGCCGACGGTCCTCCCCCCGGCCTGACCACCCTGCTGGCCGCGCTGACCGTGAGCTCCTCGGCCTTCCAGACGGATCTGATCGTGTTCTTGCGGTCGTCATCATCATCATAATCTGTGGCGCTCACCCGTTACGCTAACGGGATTAGCATGGCTCTGTAGCCTCTGCTGGCCGAGCTGCACCCGTCCACCCGTCCGCCCGTCCACCGAGGCTCAGCTTCCTCACAGCTCCCGCTGCATTTCTTCTCTTAAAGTTTTGTGGATTTTCTGCCTTCAACATGTTGAACCAGGGAGCGGTTATGATCTTCACTGGCATCTGTGGGGCACTGGTGGTGTTGGCAGTGGCGTACTATGCCTACTGGTGAGTTTCCATGCCCACGGAGGGTGTAGGGGGGCACAGACGCAGGGTGTAGGGACGTGCTGGGCACAGTGGGCAGAGGCTGTGCCCAGCGGAGTGGATAAGCGTGGGTCCGACATGCTGTAGGATAAACTGAGGTGTGTGTGGTGTGTGTGTGTGGTGTGTGTGTGTGGTGTGTGTGTGTGGTGTGTGTGTGTGTGTGTGTGTGGGGGTGTGTGTGTGTGTGTGTGTGTGTGTGTGTGTGTGTGGTGTGTGTGTGTGTGTGTGTGTGTGTGTGTGTGTGTGTGTGTGTGTGTGTGTGTGTGTCCTGAGGAAATGCTGGGTCATATTCTTCATGGGGAAAGTTGAGTGTGTGAGCTGTTGGTAGGTTTGATGGTGTGTGTTTATCCTTGTGCTATTGTGTGGGCGGTAGTGCCTGTGTGAGCTGTTGTTTAAATGTTCTGTTGGTTTGGTCATTCTCCCCGTGTGTGTGTGTGGTGTGTGTGTGTGTGTTCACTGATGTGTTTTTGTTAGTAAGTGTATGGTATGTTCTGCAGGTATAGGCCAGACAGCTGTGAGTTCCTAAGCAGGTTTATCTCCTGTAATCTACTCAGCTTGACCTGTAAATGGACATAACCCAAGCACCCAGCTACACACACACACAAGCACCTAGCTACACACACACACAACACACACACACACAAGCACCCAGCTACACTGAAAGAAACTCACTGACTTGCACTGATGCTGAACCAATCTTAATGGAGAGCAAAGTTTCAGTGCAACCTGTTACGTGTTTTATCTAGGCTAAGTTTGCTAACCCCTAATGTAGACAGCACACACACACACACACACACACACACACACACACACACACTAACCCCTGATGCAGGCACCAGGCTGGGATGTTCCCATCAGTTCCTTGGATCCTGCCCTCCCTGACCAGTGCTCATTACTGCCTAATTACCGCTGGAGCGCAAAGTATTAGAGGCACTGATAGTTCTTCTATGGGAAGGTATTAGAAGCCTTGTTAGTTCCTCTATGGAAAGGTATTAGAGGGACTGTTAGTTCCTCTATGGGAAGGTATTAGAAGCCTTGTTAGTTCCTCTATGGAAAGGTATTAGAGGGACTGTTAGTTCCTCTGTGGAAAGGTATTAGAAGCCTTTGGTTCTTCTATGGAACAGTATTAGAGGAACTGTTAGTTCCTCTATGGAAAGGTATTAGAGGCACTGTTAGTTCTTTTATGGAACGGTATTAGAAGCCTTTAGTTCTTCTATGGAACAGTATTAGAAGCCTTGTTAGTTCCTCTATGGAACGGTATTAGAAGCCTTTAGTTCTTCTATGGAACGGTATTAGAAGCCTTTAGTTCTTCTATGGAACGGTATTAGAGGGACTGTTAGTTTCTCTATGGAACGGTATTAGAAGCCTTTAGTTCTTCTATGGAATGGTATTAGAAGCCTTGTTAGTTCTTCTATGGAACGGTATTAGAAGCCTTTAGTTCTTCTATGGAACGGTATTAGAAGCCCTGTTAGTTTCTCTATGACGTGAAGCAGAATATGTTGACTGACTACATGAGGCCTTTAGAGTGTGAGGCCTTTAGAGTGTGAGGCCTTTTGAATGTGAGGCACTGCAGTAGCGTTTAGAGGGGCAGTTGGAAAAGTTTGGGTCAGTTGAGCTTTTCCCAAATTGGCCACTGTGACTGGCACACTGTAACTGGCACAGACTGTAACTTGCCACACTGTAACTGGCACAGACTGTGACTGGCACACTGTAACTGACACACACTGTAACTGACACACACTGTAACTGACACACACTGTAACTGGCACACTGTGACTGGCACACTGTAACTGACACACACTGTAACTGGCACACACTGTGACTGGCACACTAACTAGCACACTGTAATTGGCACAGCCTGTGACTGGCACAGACTGTGACTGACACACACTGTAACTGGCACACACTGTGACTGGCACACTAACTAGCACACTGTAATTGGCACAGCCTGTGACTGGCACAGACTGTGACTGGCACACTAACTAGCACACTGTGACTGGCACAAGAGTCCTTGTGTGACTGTCTAAACTATCTGGACTCACTGCTGTGCCGATCAAGCAGTGGAGGCTGTCGGTAGGAAAACTGTATGATCAGGGAAAGTGTATTAAAACCGGATGTCGTCACTTTAAGCCGGTCTCTGGTTGGATAAAGCTTTTCAGCAGAAATGGACAAGGACCTTTGATTTATTCTGTAGGAACCATGCCGATGCCTGACTTTTAATATTGTGTGACGTTGTTGAAGTTCAAGTTCAACATTAATAGCGATTGAATGACCCTTGTGTCGTGTAACCGCTAGCGGTAAATAAACGTTAATAACTTGAATGACTGATTAAGGATATATGTTACACATCACAAACACATGTAATCGATGGGTTTTGGGGGAAAATTAGGTAATTGGTTAGCTTAAATTGCAGTATCTTAGGCGAGCTAATTGACCTGGCTAGCTATAGCGGAATTAACAGTGCTAGCTTGTGTTTGGTCATATAGCTTCGTAAAAGTTCGGTTAACAAGTCACTTGTGTGTTTAGTTGTATGACTTCGTAAAAGTTCGGTTAACAAGTCAATTGAGCATTAAGCCACCTGACTATAATGGGTCTATTCATATTAGCATGCTAACGTTAGACTTATTAGCAGCGAGGCTAGCTAGCTACTATGTGTTCCAATGGATTGTTGGTCTAAGCGTTAGCTTCAGTTAAGACCTACGTGTACGACATGAACAACGAAACGAGTCAATGTAGACATATAAAAAGTTGTGTAGATAACTTTATTCACATAAGCCGTATAACTTCACAAAAATAATAATAATTTAAAGAAAACCGATCGTTTGCATGCCAGGCGATCAACACAACTTCTCAACTAAAAAGTAAAGGTCCTTGTCCATTTCTGCTGAAAAGCTTTATCCAACCAGAGACCGGCTTAAAGTGACGACATCCGGTTTTAATACACTTTCCCTGATCATACAGTTTTCCTACCGACAGAGGCTCCTGGAAACGGTGCCAGCAGATCACCAAGCGGTGAAGTGGCGTACGTGTGCCTCGTCTCTGCAGTTAGGACGTAGGTCAGAAAGAAATGTCTGTGTTTGTCCGGCCCAAATAGAACAGCATAGGCAACCGTCAGAGGCACCGTCACGATATGATCACGATATTTGGGCCACGATACGACATTATTGGGATTCTTTTCATTTTACCATGGCGATTGAGCTGCACCAAGATGTGCCAAGCAACTCATTTGAAAGATATCTCAACCAATGGTGAAAGCACAGCTATTTCATGACTGCATTCATCAGCTTCAGCAGGAGCCTTGTATCGGTCTAGTGCCTGCGTAGTGGACAAAAGGTCCACCAGGAAGTTCAATTCAGTTAAATTGTATTTATTTATATAGTGCCAGTAATTTAAATAGTCTCGCAGTGTTTACAGGGCCAAGGGATCACCCAGCCAACTCAATCCCTACTGTAGGGGCGTTTCTGTCCTGTTTGTATATGTGGGGAAGGGGTCATCTCCATGTGTGTATGTGAGACAGAAAGGGCACACACACACACACACACACACACACACACACACACACACACACACACACACTCAGTCAGACACACAACGGGAGGTAGTCACAGACGCGAATCCACACACACCCACATACAAACAGCGGAGGTGGTCATAGTGGCGCAACCACATCTGTGTCAAAAGTCACAGCCGGCGTGGTGTAACCGCGTAACAACGGGTGTTGTGCAGCCTAGCAGCTGACCAAAACAGAGCAAGACTACTGTGTTGTCAGAACACACAGATCTGACACAATAAGCTCAACATGTTGCACACCAACGTTGCTTGAGACTGAACATTGCTATAACATTGTTACAAACGCTGACACCAAGTTCACCCGTCCTTGTGTCAAAGTCAAAGTCAGTTTTATTTGATTTGATTTTATTTGGTCACACACGACACACAGCAACACACACATGCATTTTAGGGTGGCGACACAGGACACACACAAACACACACGCATGCCGTAGAGGTCGTAGCGAAATTTGTCCTCTGCATTTTCCCATCCTGGACTGTCCTTCCTCCAGGGCAGCCAGGAGCAGTGGGCAGCCTTTTATGGCGCCCGGGGACCAAGTCAAGTGATCCATCCGTCTTGGTCAGGGACAGACAGGAGAGTGTTCTGTTCTTCTGCATGTTTTTTTCTGTTGGGGTTCTTAGTGGAGGAAACCCCTTGTGAACACGGGGGGAACATGCGAACTCCACACAGTAAGGCCCGGGAGATAGCCTGGGGAGAACCTACCCCCAGTACCAACAGCGCCCCGAGCGGGAATCGAACCCAGGACCTTTTTTTTTTTTTAAAGGAACAGTAGGCTAGCTTGTTATGGTGCACTCGAGATAACTGGAAAGTCTGACATGATGATATCTCCCAGCTCTGACTGGAATGCTTCTGAGCCAAATCTTACTTCTGTCTGTTGAGTATCAATAATTATGGACAACTTTTTTCTTGTTAATTTTGACACATGCCTATTTGTGCATCTTGACACACATTTAAAAAGGTTTTAAAACTCTGATATAGTCAAGGTCTCTGTCAAGGTCTCAAATTGATTAGAGGACACACACACCTCACTTCAGTCAGGGATAGTTTTTCTCAGAGTTTCTGACTCTAAGTTACGTCTAAGTGGTGCTCTAGTGGTCTTGAACGTGGCATTAAAGGTGACGCTAGATGATGAAAATGGTCTTGAATGTGGCATTATGGGTGGCGCTAGATGCTGTGTTCAACGCCTCGTCCCTGATGCTGTGTTCAACGCCTCGTCCCTGATGCTGTGTTCAACGCCTCGTCCCTGATGCTGTGTTCAACGCCTCGTCCCTGATGCTGTGTTCAACGCCTCGTCCCTGATGCTGTGTTCAGCGCCTCGTCCCTGATGCTGTGTTCAACGCCTCGTCCCTGATGCTGTGTTCAACGCCTCGTCCCTGGTTCCACAGCGCCGGGTTGCTGTGTGAAAGGTCACACTGGGGCTGGTCATGTGACCTCTGTTTGGGTCATGTGACCTCTGTTTGGGTCAGTGTGGACGAGCCAAGGCTTCTTCATGTGAGTGTGAAGCCTGAAGTCTGAAAAGGACACGTGTGTGTGTGTGTGTGTGTGTGTGTGTGTGTGTGTGTGTGTGTGTGTGTGTGTGTGTGTGTGTGTGTGTGTGTGTGTGTGTGTGTGTGTGTGTGTGGGGTCATTTGTTTAAATGAGATGATTATCCTTACAGAACCTCTGCCTCTCAATCACACACACTCCTTTCTTTCTCCTCTCTGTGTCTCTCTCTCTCTCTCTATCCCCAAGTCTCTTTCCTATCTCTCTCTCTCTCTCTCTCTCTCTCTCTAATCTATCTCTCTCTCTCTCTCTCTCTCTAATCTATCTCTATCTATCTCACTCTCTCTCTATCTCTCTATCTATCTCTCTCTATCTATCTCTATACACACACACACACTCCTCTCTCTCTCTCTCTCTATCCTGGAGTCTCCTCTCTGGCTCCTCCCCCTCCCTCAGGCGACAATCCAAAGTTCATTGGAGTTTACAGGGGAGGGGCGGGAGCTTTGAGAGACTGCCCTCCACTTTCTCACACACACTCTCTCTCTCACTCTGAACTTAAGTTTCTATGCACACACACACTCTCTCCGTCTCTCTCACTCTGAACTTGAGTTTCTATGCACACACACAGTCACTCTTGCACTGGAGTAAAAGTGTGTCACAAGTTTTCTTCAAGCCTAAGATAGGTCCAGTGAGGTGAGGGGTGAGTGTGGGCAGACCGGTGAGTTTAATGGTGGACGAGAGTTCAGTTAAATACAAGTTAGTTTAATGGTGACTAAGTTTAATAGTGTGAGTTTTAAATTGTGTTTTTAAAGGTTAGTGAGTGTTGGGGTTTTGGGTGAGTGAGTGTTGGGGTTGTGGGTGAGTGAGTGTTGGGGTTGTGTGTGAGTGAGTGTTGGGGTTGTGGGTGAGTGAGTGAGTGTGTGTGTGTGTGTGTGTGGGTGAGTGAGTGTTGGGGTTGTGGGTGAGTGTTGGGGTTGTGTGTTGGGGTTGTGGGTGAGTGAGTGTGTGAGGTGTGTGTGTGTGGGTGAGTGAGTGTTGTGGGTGAGTGTGTGAGTGAGTGTTGGGGTTGTGTGTGAGTGTGTGTGTGTGTGTGTGTTGTGGGTGGGTGAGTGTTGGGGTTGTGTGTGTGTGTGTGTGTGTGAGTGTTGAGGTTGTGTGTGAGTGTGTGTTGGGGTTGTGGGAGAGTGTTGGGGTTGTGTGTGTGTGTGAGTGAGTGTTGGGGTTGTGTGTGTGTGTGAGTGAGTGTTGGGGTTGTGTGGGTGTGTGTGAGTGTTGGGGTTGTGAGTGAGTGAGTGTTGGGGGTGAGTGTGTGTGGGTGTGTGAGTGTTGGGGTTGTGTGTGTGTGTGTGTGTGGGTTGGGGTTGTGGGTGAGTGTGTGTTGGGGTTGTGGGTGTGTGTGTGAGTGAGTGAGGGTTGTGGGTGTGTGTGGGTGTGTGTGTGTGTGTGTGAGAGTGTGTGTGAGTGAGTGTGTGTGAGTGTTGGGGTTGTGGGTGTGGGTGAGTGAGTGTTGTGGGTGAGTGAGTGAGTGTTGTGTGTGTGTGTGAGTGAGTGTTGGGGTTGTGTGTGTGTGAGTGTGTGTGAGTGTGGGTGAGTGAGTGTTGTGGGTGAGTGAGTGAGTGTTGTGTGTGTGTGTGTGTGGGTGGGTGGGTGGGTGGGTGGGTGGGTGAGTGAGTGTGTGTGAGTGTTGGGGTTGTGTGTGTGTGTGTGTGTGTGTGTGTGTGTGTGTGAGTGTTGGGGTTGTGGGTGAGTGTGTGAGTGTGTGTTGGGGTTGTGGGAGAGTGTTGGGGTTGTGGGTGTGTGTGTGTGTGAGTGAGTGTTGGGGTTGTGTGTGTGTGAGTGAGTGTTGGGGTTGTGTGGGTGTGTGTGTGTGTGGGTGAGTGTTGGGGTTGTGAGTGAGTGAGTGTTGGGGGTGAGTGTGTGTGGGTGTGTGAGTGTTGGGGTTGTGTGTGTGTGGGTTGGGGTTGTGGGTGAGTGTGTGTTGGGGTTGTGGGTGTGTGTGTGAGTGAGTGAGTGTGGGGGTGGGGGTGTGTGTGTGTGAGAGTGTGTGTGAGTGTGTGTGAGTGTTGGGGTTGTGGGTGTGTGTGAGTGTGGGTGAGTGAGTGTTGTGGGTGAGTGAGTGAGTGTTGTGTGTGTGTGGGTGTGTGAGTGTTGGGGTTGTGAGTGAGTGTGTGAGTGAGTGAGTGTTGGGGTTGTGTGTGTGTGAGTGTGGGTGAGTGTGGGTGAGTGAGTGTTGTGGGTGAGTGAGTGAGTGAGTGTTGTGTGTGTGTGTGTGGGTGGGTGGGTGAGTGAGTGAGTGAGTGAGTGTGTGTGAGTGTTGGGGTTGTGTGTGTGTGGGTGTGTGAGTGTTGGGGTTGTGGGTGAGTGTGTGTTTGGGTTGTGGGTGAGTGAGTGTTGGGGTTGTGGGTGAGTGAGTGTTTGGGTTGTGTGTGTTGGGGTTGTGGGTGAGTGAGTGTTTGGGTTGTGTGTGTTGGGGTTGTGTGTGAGTGTGTGTTGGGGTTGTGGGTGAGTGAGTGTTCAAAGTGAGTTAGTGATGGGGGTTTAAGTTTAAGCTGATTGTCTCTGCGTGTATTTGGAAAGTGGAGCGTGGGTGTGCCCGCGTGTGTGTGCATTGAGATGTCAGGGCGTGTGTGTGTGTGTGGTGTGTGACATTTCCCCTTGAAGGCTGGGCTGGGGTTACTATAAAGTAGGTAAAAGGGCATGCTGTGTAAAAGGGGATTGCGTGTGTGTGTGTGTGTGTGTGTGTGTGTGTGTGTGTGTGCGCATGAGCGCTCGTGATATGGAATTCCTCTGCCAGCTGTATGAGGGAAGTGGAGGTGTGTGTGTGTGTGTGTGTGTGTGTGTGTGTGGCTCGACATGCTTTCTTGAGATTCTATTTTCTTGGTTATTCTCTATCTCATCTCTCTCTCTCTCTTTCTCTCTCTCCTGCAGGTCGGTCGTGCTGAGTGAGGGGCCGTGTAAAAGAGGATTGTAAAACCAGCCCACCGTGGTAAGAACCACACACACACACACACACACACACACACACACATCATATTTATCACATTTAGTCAACCATGTCCTGTTCTATTAGGCCAGGTTCTTAGTTGACTAAAAGTCTGGGCATTTTAGTATTATCCTAGTTAAAGAAAATGTCAAGTGTTTTATTCTAGTTGAAGTCAATGAAAAGACATTTGATCCTCGTTCAAGAAAATGTAAAGTGTTTTATTCTAGTTGAAGTCATTGAAAAGACATTTTAGTCTTTTTTTTTTTTAGCTACTGCTGCTTTAAATAAACATGCAGTCTAGCTGGAAGCACACACTTGCCTTGCAAACACCAACCCCACTGTGAGCACTGATCATTGGTTAAGTCTAGACAGGAGAATGCAGACTGATGCATGACGGCATCGATACGATAATGACGAGATAAAGATTAAGATAATGCAGTGGTTATGATGATGCAGTTATAATGCAGTGGTTATGCCAATGCAGTGATTATGCCAATGCAGTGGTTATGACAATGCAGTGGTGTGTG
>NC_045172.1:24424283-24429283 GCF_900700415.2 Clupea harengus | reverse complement strand
TCATAAATGACACAACAACACAATGGCAGTATCCAGTTCTATAGTTGTATATCTACTGTCAGCCCATCGACCGATTTCATGTGAAAACACCACTGTTCTACCATATTGTAACAACTCTATTCTAGTTCTGAAGTTAGTTGCGGTTGTCTGATTTAGCAAAGGACTCATTTACATTTTACATTTATTCATTTAGCAGACGCTTTTGTCCAAAGTGACGTACAAGGGAGAATGGAATGGAGTAAACTCAATAGAATGGCGGTCTGATGAGTAGAGTTACGGTTTATTCTCCGTAACAAACCAGAAGCACACACACACACACGATGGAGAGAGAGAAGGACGCATGATTAGGAGATATTGTCCATAGTGTAGTGTCTCTTTGTGTTGGCCTTGCGTCCCCTTGTCTTCAAAGTTTCCTCAACGTCCCAGCATCTCTCCTTGCTCAGTATGGGACAGTACAGTATCTACCTAGGTATGAAAGGCGTGAAGGTCTGCAGACAGGAAAGGTCTGGGTGACCATTTGAATGTTAATGAATGTGGTGCAAATCTGATGCATTCTTGTGGGGGAAGGATTCACATGAGTTACAACTACTTAGAAAGTATGAAAAACACCAAAACTCTTCACCCATTTTTTAAATGTTTATTTTGATCACTACCCTTGTCAAAACGTCATGGTGTGCTTCTTTGGAAGATGGAAACCCGAGCTCATTTTTTTCACATCTTTTAAAAATGAGATGAAGTAAAAGTGCTTGAAGTGGCAAGAGAATAGGCAGGGTAAATACTCTTCAATACACACACACATACACACACACGCACACACACACACACACACACGCACACACACACACTGGAAGTGGTGAGAGGATAGGCAGGGTAATCGATAACCCAGAAAATTCATGACCGGCAACATTCAAGATGATAAAAAGCTCATTATGTGTGTCACCAACTTTACTACTAAATGAAGCTGTCTTGGAGTATCAGATGCTCCAGTTCATCTGATGTTGGCTGGTTAGGCGCACACACACACACACACACACACACACACACACACACACACACACACACACACACAGAGCTGGTTAGGTTGTTTGTAGCCATCTAACTCAGTCAGAGGGGATAAGAGGGCATTTAGGAGCGGTAAGATAAGATAAAAAAAAATAAGATAAAAGATAAGATAAAATAAAAGATAAGATAAAATAAGGACAGAAATCCACCAGAGAAGCATCCAGTTTAGCTGTATGTACACATTAGGTGTTAAATTCATTTAATTTAATTTAATTTAATTTAATTTAATTTAATTTAATTTAATTTAATTTAATTCAATTCAGTTTTATTTACATAGCACAAAAACAATAGAAATATCTCCAAGGTGCTTTACAGAGAACCCCCTGGAGCAAGCACAACGGGGACAGGGGCGAGGTAACAATGCTGTGAAAACCTGCCATCTGCTTGCAGCCGGTCGGGTAGAGAGGTAGAGAGAGAAACACGTGTAGATTATCTTCTCGGGATGATGATCTGTGGAACTGAACTAAACTGCGTGTTTTCTACCATGCTGTAACCCCTTTTTATGAGGCGTTGCTGATTGTCTCTGTCCTTGACAATGAAGTGCCAATATAATCAATAATAACAAGAATCAATAATATATATGTATTTTATGACATCCCTAGTAACCACGCACGCACGCACGCACGCACGCACGCACACACACACACACATACACACACACAAGGATTTTCTTCCTGTTAACAGGGAGTTCTTCCTTGCCCCCCTGGCTATTGTGCTTACTCTAAGGGGGTTTAGGCTCTGGGCTCTGTGAAGCACCTAGAGACAGTTTTATTGTTTTGGTGCTATATAAATGAAAAGGTGTATATTAATTATTGTTTAATAATTATTTTATGTTTGTGTTATGTTTATGTTAATTATGTTTATTAATTATTATCCTGCCCTGCATGCATTGATGCTTAAATCCTTTTGCAGAACACTACATGCAGCGCCTCAACTGGATGTTTGTCTCATGTGTTCCTTCTGTTCTGTCTGTCTCCCAGGATGCATTGCAGGAGCACTATGAGACGGAGGGCTCGTTCCCCGGCCCCACCATCCGGCCGCCCCGCCGCCTCTGGTCGCTGCTCAACTTCCTGTTCTGGGCGGGGCTTCTCCTGTCTCCGCTCATTCACTTCGCCTGGGGCGTCGTCATCAGCGGCTCGCCCCTCCTCATCATCGGCTTCATGCTCTTTCTGATTGTCGGTGTGTACACACACACACACACACAAGTGCGCGCACTCTCACACACACACACACACACACACACACTCACACACAAGTGCGCGCACTCTCACACTCACACACATACACACACACACACGTGTGCGCACTCACACACACACACATATGCGCGCACTCACACACACACACATATGCGCACACACATATGCGCACACCACACACACACACACACACACACACACACACACTTGCATACACCTGACATGAAACTTACACATCTTTCTATGGCTTGTAGTAACCGTGTGTGTGTGTGTGTGTGTGTGTGTGTGTGTGTGTGTGTGTGATCCCAGCCTCTGTAGCAGTGCGGCGGCTGATAGGGGTGACGGAGGTGAAGAAGACGGGCTCCAGCTACGGCGATCCGGAGGCCAAGAAGCAGAATTAAGATCTCTCTCTCTTTCCTCTCTCTCTCTGTCTCTCTCTCTCTCTCTTTCCTCTCTCTCTCTGTCTCTCGCTCTCTCCTCTCCCTGAGTGCAGTGGCTTGCGTGCTCTCGCGCTCAGAGCTTCTTTTCGACCACAGCTCCACAAACAAGACAAAGAAACAGCAAAGGGTTCTGGGTATTGTAGTTCTGCTGAAGCGTTTTGGGGGGGTAGAGTAAACTAGAGTAATTAACACTAACTGTGCTGATCAGTCATGATAATGGAAAAGGCCAATGCAGATGGGATTAGGGTGAGGCATGCATACACAAGGAATGCATGTACACACACACACACACACACACACACGCACTTATTTTCACAAACACACACACACACACTCCCTCCTATGTTTACACACACTAAACTCACACACCTGTATTCACACATACCTACACTCATGCATCTGTACACACACACACACACACACACACACACACTCACTCAATGCACCTGCCTTCTCTATCACACACAGATCCCCTCCTTCACACACCAACGTTCACACTCCTACACACACCTCCTGTGTGTTGACACTCTTCCCAGTGCACCTCTCTCTCCCTCTCACACACTCACACACACACACACACACACACACACACACACACTGGAAAAAGAAAGGTCATATGAGCAGATATGCCTAGAAATTTAACACACCCATTTACACAGCAGATATGATAACACACACACACACACACACACTCACACAGCAGAGATGGCACATTATCTCTGCACACACCACACACTCACACAGAGATATAAGTCGGTTAATGTAATACTCCTGCCCCACCCCCCCACACTCACACACACATACACTCTCACAAAGAGTAGTATGTAGTAGTAGTAACCCAACAACCCCCCCCACACACACACAGTCACACACAGTCACACACAGTCACACACAGACAGACAGACAGACAGACAGACAGACAGACAGACAGACAGACAGACAGACAGACAGACAGACAGACAGACAGACAGACAGACAGACAGACAGACAGGTTCGTGTAGTATCCACCCCAAACTCACTCACTCACTCCAGAAGCCCAGTGCTCCACGTCCCGTTAGCGACATGCTCACAGAATGCAGGCATCGTGAACAACACCTGTTGCTCTGGTTCCTTCCTGGTTCTCACAATGGCCTGGCCGCTGTCACTGTAGCAACCACCAGGATGTGATCATTGTTGCTGTAGCAACCTCCTCGGCCCACACACACACACACACACACAGGGAGCACGTGGTGAGAGATGGCGCCTGTTCCTCGCAGGGGCTGACGGTCCAACCCCCCCGGAGCGGAGTTCTCCATCATCATCATCACACGAGGAAGGGTTACTGCACTGTTCCTGCTCCGCCGGTTCTGCCTAAAGATTCCTCTGAAAACAGAACTGTTGTGACAAGGCAATATCTCTCACTTATCTGTGTTGCTATTTCAGTTTGTGTCCCCCCCCACCTTACTTCCTGTGTAGACACCACAATGGTACCCTGCCCTCTGCAGGCGAGAGCTGGTATAGCGTGAGAGTTTTGAGGTCAGAATCCTGCCAAGCCTTAACAGTTTGTGCAGCTTCCTGATCTGGTGTGCACGACTGTTGTCACCCCCCCCCCCCCCCCTTCGTAACAGCACTAAAGGGTAGCTGAGAGACTTACGCAGAGCATGTAGAGATTGGATTCATTCTCATGCAGAGGAGAAGTATTGGGAGAGGGGTATTTTAATTTCCTATTTAAAAAAACTGCTAGCTGAAGAAAAAACTGGCTAACATCAGAGGGCTGGGACTGATGTCGTCAAGCCCTCGTGTGATTTATAGTAGGTCTGGACTGAAACTACATGAAAGCCGTGAACTGTCCCCATGGCAACTGATGTGTTCTTAGCATTTGTTTCCAGACAAAACACCACGGGAGGTGGGGTGGGGGGTGGCTGTGATTAATAAAGTATCGATTTGGTTGTATCCCCCATACTTCTGTTTTTTGGAGGGTAAGGATGGGGTGAAAAATGTATATTTAGATCCAATAGAAATAGTAAATAAAACTATTACTGATTTTTTTTTTCTTTTTTGTAATACCTTCCAAATTGATTAAAGAATTCAGATCAAGAACTCAATTATGTGTGAAAGTGTTTGTGTTACAGCCATTATAGGCTTCTTCTGGAGTTTGCACTTTTGTAAAAACATAAACATTTTGAACATGTTTTGAGGGCTGGGAGGTATTTGGGGAATATACTTGGCTACAGTATTACGTCATGCATTTTTAATATTTCTCAATTTCGTCTGTTGGAGAATTCCACAACAGTTATCGGTAGTCATCTTAAATCTCTTG
>NC_045172.1:24406783-24416783 GCF_900700415.2 Clupea harengus | reverse complement strand
CACCACGACACAACTAACACACACCCTTAACATCACGACACAACTAACACACACCCTTAACATCACGACACAACTAACACACACCCTTAACACCACACACCATTAACACCACGACACAACTAACACACACCCTTAACACCACGACACAACTAACACACACACCCTTAACATCACGACACAACTAACACACACCCTTAACATCACGACACAACTAACACACACACCCTTAACATCACGACACAACTAACACACACCCTTAACGTCACGAGACAACTAACACACACACCCCTAACATCACGACACAACTAACACACACCCTTAACATCACGAGACAACTAACACACACCCTTAACATCACGACACAACTAACACACACCCTTAACATCACGACACAACTAACACACACCCTTAACACCACGACACAACTAACACACACCCTTAACACCACGACACAACTAACACACACACACCTTAACATCACGACACAACTAACACACACCCTTAACATCACGACACAACTAACACACACCCTTAACATCACGACACAACTAACACACACCCTTAACATCACGACACAACTAACACACACCCTTAACACACACCCTTAACATCACGACACAACTAACACACACCCTTAACATCACGACACAACTAACACACACCCTTAACATCACGACACAACTAACACACACCCTTAACGTCACGACACAACTAACACACACCCTTAACACCACGAGACAACTAACACACCTAACATCACCGGACAACAACCACAGTGACCACAGAGAACAGGGGCTCATCTACACAAAACACAGATCTAGAGCTGTGTGTGTGTGTGTGTGTGTGTGTGTGTGTGTGTGTACCTGTTGGGAGTTCCTGTAGTTGCTGGGTGAACTGTTTGGTGTGTGTGTGTGTGTGTGTGTGTGTGTGTGTGTGTGTGTGTGTACCTGTTGGGAGTTCCTTTAGTTGCTGGGTGAACTGTTTGGTGTGTGTTTGGGGGAAGCTGTGAGGTTCTGCGGAGGAAAAAGAGAAAATCTGCTGCATCTTTGCCAGCGTCTGCGTCTCCTTCTGCCTGCTTGTCTGCGTCTCCTTCTGTGTTTCCTTCTGCCTGCTTGTCTGCGTCTCCTGCGTGTCTCCCAGACTCAGAGCACCCAAAGCATCTGCCACATCAGGCAAGCACTTCTTTGTTTTCCTGGGGACACAAGCAAGGCAAGTTTACATATATAGCATTAGAAAAAAAAATAAAAGCTGCTTCACCATGTTTAGGGGTTAGCAATCCTAAATCTCTGTTTGTTTTTCCCCAATTAATTCAGATTTGTCTTTATCTAGCTGAAGGATTTTGAGACAGCCATCTGTTAATCTGGTCGATGCAAAAGAGATTCAAGGGGACCATAGTCAATAGGCGAGTAAACATGGGTGTCATCAGCATAGCTAAGAAAATAAATCTTATTGTTTTTAATGATTTGTCTAGGTGGGAGCATATAAAAGGTTGAACAATAAAGGCCCCAAGATCGATCCCTGGGGGACACCACTGTTGTGGTACAGTTTCCAAAGGCAACAAAGAAGCTCCCATCTTGTAAGTATGATCTGAACCATTTCCTAACAAAATCTGACCCCTGAAAATATAACCCCATGTGCTTCGGTTTGTGTAGTAATCCATTATGATCAACCGTGTCAAAGGCCTCACTGAGGTCTAATATCACACCAAGACTGATGTTTATGCCTCTATCCATATTGAGGCGAAAGCAGTTTAAAACCTTAATGAGAGCAGTTTGAAGGCTGCCATTGGCACGGAAACCGGCAGTTAGTTGATTGAAAAAATGTTTTAAGTATCTAAGCAGCATGTGGAAGAGCTAAGATTCTGTGTGTGTGTGTGTGTGTGTGTGTGTGTGTGTGTGTACCTCATGCGTGAAGCCAGACTGCGGGTCATG
Source organism: Clupea harengus (assembly GCF_900700415.2). Taxonomy (NCBI): domain Eukaryota; kingdom Metazoa; phylum Chordata; class Actinopteri; order Clupeiformes; family Clupeidae; genus Clupea; species Clupea harengus. Next base: position 24,414,852 of record NC_045172.1, on the reverse strand, counting down.
TGATGTCGTGTGGTAATTCCAAGGGCATTTGAGTGCATCATCGCCGTGGTGATGGGGTCTCTCTGTCCGTTTGCTTGGGCGATGAGGGAGGAGAGGCGGGAGAAGAGGGAGGGGGGAGGGAAGTGCTGGAGGAGGTGCCAAGATGACTGCAGGATAGAGAGGGCGGAGTCCAGAGACAGGTCTGCAAACACACACACACACACACACACACACACACACACACACACACAGGTAAAGACATGGTGAGTACGGTCCAGTAATTGTGCCCGCCATTACGCCATTACACCCGTCATTAACTACGTCATTATGTCTGCCATTAACTAAGTCATTATGTCTGCCATTCAATCACAATTAAGGCCTGCTCGTCATTAGTATACATGCCACAGAGCATAACGATGTTAATTGCTTAATTGCACCATGCAGGGCCCCTAACCCAGGGCACCTGTGTGGAAGCATCTGCTTTTGTTCTGTTGCTCCACTTACTTATTTATTCAGCGTTTTTTACTCTAATTCGACACCTATCTGTATATGTGTGTGTGCATGCGTGTTCATACCCTCTCCAGAGTGTGTGTGTATGTTCTTACCCACTCCAGGGTGTGTGTGTGTGTGTGTGTTCATACTAGGGCTGAACGATTAATTGCATTTGCGATTTAATCGCGATATGATAGAACGCGATTTTTTTTTTTTTTTCTTAAGATGGTAAATTATGCACACAGTGTTTAAAAAGTGCACGCCTTGTGTTTATACTTACAATGACTTTGTTTGAATTACTTAAATGCACAGTGGCAAAGCCACCAATTTGTTGTTCTTGATTCTGTAATGAGCAGTTAAATAAAAATGTAAAATGTGGGAAATAATATTTTACACTAAATGTATCTAATATTGTGTCGGTCATATTTAAATCATTCATTACGATTTGTTGGGAAAAAAATTAGGATAAAATAAGAAAATCGCATATTAAATCGCAATCGCAATATTTGGGGGAAAAATCGCAAAATTAGATTATTTTCCCAAATTGTTCAGCCCTAGTTCATACCCTCTCCAGAGTGTGTGTGTATGTTCTTACCCACTCCAGGGTGTGTGTGTGTGTGTGTGGTCTTACCCCCTTCAGACTGTGTGTGAGTGAGGGCTGTGTGTCCCACAGCCTTCCTGATGTCAGTCACATGGCCACACCCCATCTCTGCGCCAAGGTCCCGCCGGAGGATTTCACAGTCATCTGGAACATCCACAACATCACCTGAGGCAATACACACATGCATAACACACACACACACACACACACACACACACACACACACCATAAACTCACATAAGCATACGCACACACCACAAACACACATACACCATACAAACACACACACCATAAACTCACATACACACACCACAAACACACATGCGCGCACACACACACACACACACACCATAAACTCACATACACACACCACAAACACACATGCGCGCACACACACACACACACACACCATAAACTCACATACGCACACACACACACACACACACCACACCATAAACTCACATACGCATACGCGCACACACACACACACACACACACACACACACACACACACACACACACACACACACACACCACAAACACAAATACACCATACAAACACACACACCATAAACACACATGCTCACACACACACCACAAACACACACACACACCACAAACAGCGAACCACGGGAAGTAGTTTGTGATACCAAAGAGAACTCAATCTCACGTAACATGGCTGCTATCAAGTAGCTGTTTAATCAATATCGCCTGACTGAGAACACAACCGCATAGTCCGACAGGGTAAACATAAACACGTTCATAACTCAACATAACATCATTTAAACTCCACACACACCTGTGTCAGAGTCTGACAGCTCGATGATCTCAAGGCTCTGGTCTCCTTTCAGGTCCTCTTCATCTCTATTGGTGCGCAGTGCCTCCACTTCCTCGTCGCAGGCGGAGCCTTTCTTGGAGCGGCCTCTTCGTGGGCGTGGCTGAGTCAAAGCCACGCCCTCTTCAGCAGCAGCACCTGACTGCTCCAAAGAGCTCTTCCCACGGGTGGTCCTCTGAGTGGGAGGGGCTTTCTGAGTGGGAGGGGCTTTCATAGGGGGAGGGGCCTTCTGAGTGGAAGGGGCTTTCTGGGGTGGACAAGCCTTCCTGGACGCTTGTGAAGAGCGCTTCTTAATCTCAGCTGCAGGGGGCTCCTCAGAGTCAGACCCACTCTCATCACTAAACACCACCTACACACACACACACACACACACACAGGAGTCAGAACCACTCTCATCACTAAACACCACCTACACACACACCTACACAGGAGTCAGAACCACTCTCATCACTAAATACCACCTACACACACACACACACACACACACACAGGAGTCAGAACCACTCTCATCACTAAACACCACCTATACACACACACACACACACACACACACACACACACGCACTTATTAGTGCAATTTGCTTGCTTCATGCTAACATTGTATGTGAGTACGTGTGTGTGTGTGTGTGTGTGTGTGTGTGTGTGTATGTAAGTATATCTGTCTGTGTATGTGAGTACATATGTGTGTGTGTGTGTGTATGTATGTAAGTATATCTGTCTGTGTATGTGAGTACGTGTGTGTGTGTGTGTGTGTGTATGTAAGTATATCTGTCTGTGTATGTGAGTACATATATGTGTGTGTGTGTGTGTGTGTGTATGTATGTGTGTGTGTGTGTGTGTGTGTGTGTGTGTGTGTGTGTGTGTGAATTTTGAAGCGAGGAAGGGAGAGAGAGAGATGTGAGTGTGTGATTGTTAAAGTTTGATGTTAAAGTTCTGTTTCTGTGCATTTGAAGTGTGTGGTGTGAGGGAGAGTAAAAAAATGGATACCCGTAAGTGGTTAAAATGGAAAACCAAAAGTGGTTAAAATGGATAAACGTAAGTGGTTAAAATGGATAACCATAAGTGAATACATATTAAATTAATATTTTTTATGGGAAAATGTGTATTACCTTTTTTTTTTTATGAAGACAAAAGTTATTCAAAAGTTAGTTACACACATAAGTGCATTGACAAAATGGTGGCTGGTGAAAAATATGAGTGAGAGGTAGATATTCAAATGTATTTCCATCCTTGGTGTGTACATTTATGGGTGAGTGTGAGTGTGTATGTACGTGTGTGTGAGGGTATGTATGTGTGTATGGGTGTGAGTGCGTGTGTGTGTGTGAGAGAGCGTCATGTGTATGTGAGTACATGTGTGTGTGTACGTGTATGTGAGGGTATGCATGTGTGTGTATGTGAGTGCATGTGTGTGTGTACGTAAGTTTAAGTGTGTGTGTGTATACATGCGTGCATGTGTGTATGTTTAGGTAAGTGTGCGTGTGTGTGTGCGTGTATGTGTATGTGTAGGCATGTGTGTGTGTATGTGTAGGCAAGTGTGTGTGTGTGTGTGTGTGTGTGCGCATGTGTGTGTGTGTGTACTTGGATCTGGAGCGTTTGGTGCGTCTGGGACTAGGAGGTGCTTTGGGGTTAGGGTTAGTGTGTGTGTATGTGTAGGTAAGTGTGCATGTGTGTGTGTGTGTGTGTGTGCGCATGTGTGTGCGTGTGTGTAGGCAAGTGTGTGTACGTGGATCACCTTGAACCTGGAGCGTTTGGTGCGTCTGGGAGCCGGAGGTGCTTTGGGGGCGGCGGCCTCCGTGGGGGACACATCCTCGTACACCTGGAAGCCCCGCCCACCGTCCTTCCCTCCAGCCTTGAGTCGAGGCGTGACGGGGGCCAAGCGCTCCGGCAGTGTGTGCAGCAGGCTCTTAGAGTGTGTGTGTGTGTGGGAGCGCTCGGGGCTGCGTCCCGGGAAATCAAACACACCGAGGGCGGCGGCCGCAGCTCGGGGGCGGGACCGCGGGGCCTGGGGGGTCTTAAACATGGCGGGGGCGGAGCTGAGCGAGGGCTTGGAGGCGGAGCTGAGCGAGGGCTTGGAGGCGGAGCTGAGCGAGGGTTTGGAGGCGGAGCTGAATGTGACGGACTGTGTATTTCTCGCCCCTTTGGCCGGTGTCTTAAACACGCCTCTCTGAGTGTGTTCTTTCTCCCCCTTACACACACTGCTGCGTTCTCTCCTCTCGTCCGAGGGTTCCGTCTTGGGGGGGTTCCAGGCCCACGCCCCCGAGAACAGATCCTCCAGCGACACCTGCCGCTTAGCTGCTATCGCTTGGCAACAGGCCACTCCCCTCAGTGCCAGCAGCTCCGCCCTGAGCGCCAGCAGCTCCGCCCATGTGTGTCCTTTGGGGGTCGCGACCTTTAACCCCTTCTCCAGAACCTCCCGCAGCTCGGGGCTCAGCTGGGGGTGCCGCGCCATCATGCTCTCTGCCTGCCCGACTAACGCCCGCGCCATGGGCAGCCGCACCGCGGGGTGGAGGTGTGTGTCGGGGTGTGTGCACGAGTGCACCAGGCTGCTGACGCCTCTGATGAGAGTGTGTGAGAGACTCTGGCAGCGCCGCATACACACACGGTACAACCGCAGGGCGGCGTTTGAGTGTGTGTGTCTGCTGGACTTCAGTGGTTTTGTCTTTGCGTGTTTCTGAGACGCGAGCGCGGCAGAGACCAGAGCCCAGCTCACACACACGCGGCTCAGAGTCAGGTCGGAGCACACGGCACACACACACTCGGGGTCATGGCTCAGATTCCCCAGCCAATCACAGCGCTTCTTCAGCGGTGGGGAGGAGCCCTGTTCACTGGACACACCCACACTTTCAACCACAATTCGCGGAATTGGCCGAGAGGACAGGAGCCCATCAGTGTCATCGCTATGCTCCTCCCCTTGAGTCTCTGGAGGCGGAGTCTGGAGGTCAGCTGACATCAGGCCTTTACGAGGATTCAGCTTCACATCGGAGTTCGGTCCACCTGAAGAATCTACACACACACACACACGCAGGAAATAAATACAACTTGTGGTTTCCCTCCAACCATTCAACCCCTCTGTATGCTGCATGACCCTCCTCAACATCTGGAGTCAGTAGCCCATATCATGACCTGCTGGAGCTCTCTTAAAGGGCTGTACACACACACACACACACACACACACACACACACACACACACACACACATCATGACCTGCTGGAGCTCTCTTAAAGGGCTGTATACACACACACACATCATGACCTGCTGTAGCTCTCTTAAAGGGCTGTATATTGTACACACACACACACACACACACACACACACACACACACACACCCCATGACCTGCTGGAGCTCTCTTAAAGGGCTGTATATTGTACACACACACACACACACACCCTGCTGGAGCTCTCTTAAAGGGCTGTAAATTGCCAGACATATGGGACTTGAAGACCTGATAGCTGCACAGATCCCACAGACAAAGGCTAAGCAGATGAATAAACACACTCCTGTCCGACCTGAAGGGGTTAATTCATCTGAATAAACACACTCCTGTCCGACCTGAATGGGTTAATTCATCTGCAGACACCTTCTCTGGTTGGTGTGTGTGTGTGTGTGTGTGTGTGTGTGTGTGTATCTTACAAACACACCAGATACCTCCACTATTTCTCAGAATGACAGAAAGTTAAAATGCTTGAGATCTGTTTCTGGAAGAATCCTACTGTGCAGAAAAACCCCAAATGTCCTTCTGTGGTTACTGCCAGTGAGAACCTAGGACCCAAATGTCAGTCGATTGTCCTGGTTTGGTGCAGTTCAGGTCCCGTCCACAGGGTGGCGGTATGTGGACAAGTGGCAAACTGTACCAGCTGTTTGGCCTCTGCTTTATGTAGCCCCCCCCAATGCAGCGTACTGCTCAATATCAGCAATCATAGAAAGCAGTTTATTTAGAAGAGACGATGTTTCCTCTACCCTTGAACTGTGTGTGTGTGTGTGTGTGTGTGTGTGTGTGTGTGTGTGTGTGTGTGTGTGTGTGTGTGTGTGTGTGTGTGTGTGTGATGTTTCTTCTACCCATAATGGACTGTTGAACCGCTGAAATTTGTTGGAATATTCATAAAATGTGATTCCTGATGAAACTTGAGTTGTAATAAAGTATATAAAATGTGTGTGTGTGTGTGTGTGTACCTACCTGCTGGCAAGAGTGTGTTTACCTGTGCAGGACTCCAGGAGGTTTCTGACCCTCTGTAGATCCAGAGCGCTCTCTTCAGTCGCCCCCTTCTGGAACTCCACCTCTGCCTTACACACCAGCAGCTCAGCACAGCTACACACACACACACACACACAGAGAGTTAACATTACACTGGTCACTTTTAGAAATCACACAATCCTTAGATCCCTTTTTACCATTTATTTGACAGCTCTCTTACTGGTTAATGCTCACACACACACACAGCTCTTACTGGTTAATGCTCTCACACACACACATAGCCCTTACTGGTTAATGCTCACACACACACACAGCTCTTACTGGTTAATGCTCTCTCACACACACACACACACACACACACACACAGCACTTACTGGTTAATGCTCACACACACACACATATATCTCTTACTGGTTAATGCGGTCACACACACATATATCTCTTACTGGTTAATGCTCACGCACGCACGCATGCACACACATAACTGTTACTGGTTAATGCACACACACACACAGCTCTTACTGGTTAATGCTCACACACACACAGCTTACTAGTTAATGCTCTCTCACACACACACACACACACACACACACACACACACACACACACACACACACACACACACACACACACACACACACACACACACACACACACACACACACACACACACACACGCGCACAGGTCTTACTGGTTAATGCTCACGCTCACGCTCACACACATACACACACACACACACGCACGCACACACACACAGGTCTTACTGGTTAACGCTCTGCAGTTTGCTGGCGAGCTTCAGAGCCTCCAGGCACTGGACTTTGGCCTCATGTGCAGAACCAGATCTACTCCGTACACACACCAGCCGACGCGAACACACACACACCTCCGAGAGCAACTGGTACTTCATCAGCAAACCATCACCTGCAACACACACATACAGGAGTTGGTACTTTAAAGCTCAACACCCCCCCCCCCACACACACACACACACACACACACACACACGCACGCACACACACACGCAGACACACACACACGCAGACACACACACACACACACACACACCCACACCCACACTCACCTGTGTTATCTTGTGCTGTGCTGCTACCATTAGTGCTTGACCCACCATACAAGCCGTTGCCCAGCAACATGACAACCAAACTGTGCAACAGCTTCATGCCTTCATACTGAGCGACGTCAGGAGATATCAGTCCTGTAACACACACACACACACACACACACACACACACACACACACACACACACACACACATGCATACGCACAGGCAGACAGACACATGCACGCGCATGAACACACAAACACACACACACACTAAATGCTTAATACATTCTGACTCTGATCAATACCTAGAATCAGTTGCTCAGGTGGTTCAGGTTTATTTGATTGCCACTGCTATGACAGATGTGTTACCAAATGATGTAACTATGTAACATTCACACATAATTGATTTAAAAGCTCTCATTATGGGGTCTGGAACATCCCCATCACCCCTGATGTTGTCTTTAAACAAAGGTCGAAGAGAAGTGTCTTGGAGACAGGTTGAGATTTCAAGCTGTACACAGTGTAGGGGCCCTCACTGATACACTGATCAAGTACCAGTCCCTAGCTGCAAATATCGGTGAGCTAGATTGTGTATGCAAATCAAATGTGTGTGTGTCTGTGTGTGTGTGTGTGTGTGTGTGTGTGTGTGTGTGTGTGTGTGTGTGTGTGTGTGTGTCTCATGTTGTGAGATTCTGGGGTATAGTTTAGGAAGGTTGTTTGCATGTGTGTGTGTGTGTGTGTGTGTGTGTGTGCGAGGCGTGCTGTAATTCTGGTGCATTACTCCATAGGGAGTCTGTGTGTCTGTGTGTGTGTGTGTGTGTGTGTACCGTGTTGTGTGATTCTGGTACGTAGCTCCATATCCAGGGAGTGTGTGTGTGTGTGTGTGTGTGTGTGTTTACCGTG
>NC_045172.1:24389283-24396783 GCF_900700415.2 Clupea harengus | reverse complement strand
GCGCAGACACACACACACACACACACACACACACACACAGGTACACACACTCAAGCACACAGGCGCACACACAGGTACACACACACAAGCACACAGGCGCACACACAGGTACACACGCACAAGCACACACGCGCGCACACACGCGCACACACACACGAGCACAGACACACGAGCACAGACACACAGGCGCACGCACACACACACAGACACACACAAATGAAATGGCATAATGGGTGACTTTCCACATGAACCAGCAATTTCAAAAATCCTTTTGCAAGAGAAATAATGAATGAAGACTAATTATAACACTGAGTGTGTGGCTAAACTCTATTCAGCTTCCAGGGCTGCCTGTGAACTCAGAGTGTAACCCTAACCTGAGAATTCTAACCAATTGTAGCGGTTGCTAAGGTATGATTGGACGAGGGCCGTTCTAGGGAGGAGTTTCGCGATCGGTCAATTGTTCTAACTTTGAACCCAACAATTCGAACCTGAGGGCGTTCCAACCCAACGGTTCTAAGCCCAGGCCAAAGATCCGAACCTGAGGGTTCTAACTTGTGCCCAACCCTCCTAAGCTCCTATCCAACAGTTTTTGAGTTCTAGCTCGAGGCCAATGATCTTAACCTGTGAGTTTGACATCCAACTGTTCTAGTTTGCTCTTACCCTCTCAGTGGGCAGTGACTGGGGCCGGGACTTGACCAGCTGCTCACACAGAGGCTGGATCAACGAGAGAGCTTCCTGGTGCAGCTTCCTGTTAAACAGCTCAAACACAACCCCATTCACAGTAGACACTACACACACACACACACACACACACACACAATAAAAGGATAGATGCTACGTCATAATATTAAACAATGCATTATATTTTTTCCTGTTGTTGCAAACTAAAGGTGGTTGTACTCAAAGCTGTATAAATGTATAGCTCATGTGTACTGGTATCAGTGGGTGGACTCATAGCATAATGTAATATATGTATAATGTATGTATAATGTATAGCTCATGTGTACGTGTGCCTCGCTGGTATCAGTGGGTGGACTAACCTGCATGCTGAAGGAGATTCTCATTGGCCAGTTTCTGCAGCTGCTGCATGAGCTCACCCACGGAATCCTTCAGCTGCTCAACCACCTGCTGTAAACACTCTCCCTGAAGTGCCTACACACACACACACACACACACACACACACAACACACACACACCACAAAGTGTCATCACACACAAACACAACCAACCAAACACAGTAATCACACACATACAGCCACTACACACATATACATCCCCACCCCCAATCAGGGCAACATGTGGTGTGTGCTCGTAGCTGGCCTGATGTGCTGCTACTGCTGCTGTTGAGGATGCCCCCTTACTGGCTGATCACAACTACAGCGTGACGATATAGGATAATTAAGACCAGTAACGATCACAATCACGATAACAATAGCGAAATACAGCACCAGTCAAAAGTTTGGAATCTCATTCAATGGTTTTTCTTTATTTTTATTATTTTCTACATTGTACATTAATAGTGAAGACATTAAAACTATGAAAGGATATTAACAAAAAGGTGTTAAACAAAGCAGAATATGTTTTATATTTTTGATTGTTCAAAGAAACCACATTTTGCTTTGATGAAAGTTTTGCACACTTGACATTCTCTCAGTCGGTCATGAGGTCACCTGGGTATGGGATTGAACAGAACTTTTTTCCTCTGATTCTTCGAAAGTTCCCAAATCTAATGCACCCATTCCCGCACATTTCAGCCCGTCAAATTTTCCCACCATTTTTTGGAAAAAATTGAAAGTGAAACAAACTCCTCCGAGGACGTTCATCTGCAAAGCTTATACTCAATAAACAGTTAAAGTACTCCTTCTAAACGGCCTAGTGAAAGTGAAAGTAAAATAAACTCCTCCAAGGACATTCATCTGATTCCTGAAATGTGGTGTTCATCATCTTACAGAATTTAAAGCCGTTCAGGGATTTTTGATTGTTTTCCTGGTTTGGCTCATCTTTAAAATTCATTTAAATCCTTACATAACATTTCAAACTGTCAATCTTTGGCCAACGCGGCCTGGATCCTGATCGATTGATCTGATCTTTTTTCCATATTAGTCAACGTTCATTATTATTACGATATGAAGTAGTTATGTCATTACTCAAAGAGCTGCCTTCTCCTTAAAAGTCCCCTTAAGCAAATTCAAAACAATTACCAAAAAATGGGCTGCTAACTGAAATCTAATTTCAATAAATAAATTAACCATAAAGAAACATAAACAACTTCAATCGTAACCTCTCGTTCGTATTCCAGGACGCAATAATATACCAACAGTAAACTCACACATACTTCATAGGCTGAGGTGTCCTTTATCTAAAGTTTAAAGAAGTTTATTGTGACATTTTTAAATATATGTTTTCTATTGCCCAGCCCCAGTTTCACATACCAAATGCTTTCAACCCTGACACACACACACACACACACACACACACACACACACACACACACACACACACACACACACACACACACACACACTTACTTGTGATTTCTTCAGACTAGTGTGTGTGCTGCTGAAGGCTTGGCACAAGCTCTGGCAGAGAGTGTTCTGAAGGGTTGCAGCCTCGGAAATCTAAAACACACACACGCGCCAACACACGTACACACACCAACAGACAGGGCGCACACATACAGATACACCCACCATCACACACACAGAGGCAAACACACACACACACACACACACACACACACACACACACACACACACAAAGCGGCAGACACACAGAGACACAAACACACACACACACATAAGTAATAGCTAGATTACAATTTTCCCTTAAATCTTTCAATCAAGAATACAATTCACAGTCCGGGTCAATAATGTTGGATCATTCACTTTAAAAATTCCAGTTGTAATTAATAAATAATATAAAAAAAACAATAGTTGGATCTGTCCCTTTTCTTCCTTGCTCCCCGTGTCTATTGTGCTTACTCTACGTGGGTTCAGGCCCTCGGCTCTGTAAAGCGCCTAGAGACAATTTGATTGTTTTGGCACTAACTATATAAATAAAATTGAATTGAATTGACGTGTGGGTACCGTCTGTAGCTTCTGTATGTTTGTGTGTGTGTGTGTGTGTGTGTGTGTGTGTGCGTGTGTGTGTGTGTGCGTGTGTGTGTGTGTGTGTGTAAACCGTCTGTATGCTTTGTGTGTGTGTGTGTGTGTGTGTGTGTGTTTACCGTCTGTATGCTTTGTGTGTGTGTGTGTGTGTGTGTGTGTGTTTACCATGTGTGTGTACCGTCTGTAGCGTCTGTATGCTTGGTGTGTGTGTGTGTGTGTGTGTGTGTGTGTGTGTACCGTCTGTATGCTTGGTGTGTGTGTGTGTGTGTGTGTGTGTGTGTGTGTGTTTACCATGTGTGTGTACCGTCTGTACCGTCTGTAGCGTCTGTATGCTTCGTGTGTGTGTGTGTGTGTATGTGTACCGTCTGTAGCGTCTGGATGTTTCGTTGATGCTGCTTCAGGAAGGCCAGACAGGCCTGCAGTGTCGACGCCTCCATTCCATCTCTGGGACCAGTCTCAGTTGCCCAGACAACCAGCTGACACGCCTCCATCAGTGGCTGGCTGTGGGTTTCCATGGTGACTGGTAGGTTGCTAAGCAGCTGTGTACATGCCGAGTAGGTGTGGCATCCGTCTGAGTCGGAGGACCGCAAAAGGCGGTGCAGCTGAACTGACCAACCACAGAGCTTCAAGGCTGGGCGTAGCCCCTCCCCCCGACCGCGGGCACACCTCTGGGCTTCAGCCACTTGCTGATTGGCCAAATCCCAGAGCTTCGCCCCGCACAGCATTTTACACACCTTGATGGTCAGCACACACATGAGAGTGAGGTCACACACACCCTCATCCCCACCCCACAGAGGCCCCAGCACACACTCCTGCAGCAGCCGCGTCATGGCGGTGGCGTGTGTGTGTGTGAGGCTTCCGCAGGCGCGTCGGTACTGGGTCAGAGCCTCCTCCACATACACACACGCTTTGGAGGGGCCGCCCGGCGCTGGCGCACACACACTCTCCTGCAGCAGCCGGAAGCACAGCGCCTCCAGCCTCAAGCGGAGTGTGTGTGTGTGTGACTGGTCAGGTGTGTCCTTCACACTCCCCGCAGCGTTCCACAGCAACGCAAAACAGTTCTGCACCAGCGCCTGGCACTCCTCCACCTTAGAAACAGGAACACACACACAACAAACATTACACACACACAATTAATATTACACACATACATAACACCACACACACACACACACAATTCATATCTCACACGCACAATTAATATTACACACATAAATAACATCACACACACACACAATTAGTAATACGCACATACCAAAAGTGTGTGTAAGTGTGTGTGTGTGTGTGTGTGTGTGTGTGTGTGTGTGTGTGTGTGTGTATGTATGTATGTATGTATGTATGTGTGTGTATGGCGGTGGCTGTGTGTTGGTGTGTGCGTGCGCGCGTGTGTGTACGCGTGTGAGTGTGTGCGTGCGTGCGTGTGAGTGTGAGTGTGTGACTCACCTGTGGTGCTGCGGTCTTCAGCCGGTGGAACAGTGCCAGTGTCAGCTCACTACAGTCTTGCTTCCCCATCTTCATCAGCTTCTACAGGGAACCAAGCAGCATCCATCAGCGTGTGTTTCTGTGTGTGTGTGTGTGTGTGTGTGTGTGTGTGTGTGTGTGTGTGTGTGTGTGTGTGTGTGTGTGTGTGTGTGTGTTTCCGTGTGTGTGTGTGTGTGCGTGTGTGTGTGTGTGCGTGTGTGTGTGTGTGTGTGTGTGTGTGTGTGTGTTGCTGCGAGTCCTTGGGGCACACATGTTCATGTGATGCTGTAGTCTATGCAGTAGGTGTAGGATTCAGGCCTCACCTGTAGAATGTGGAACAACATCTTCTCCAGGTAAAGAGGTGCACCTGTCCGCGCCTCTGCAACATGTTCGTATCCGCCCACTGCCAGCTGCACCAATCGCACCAGTCTCTGCACAAGCCCCGCCTCCAGTGATGCGTCCAGTTTCTGGTAGCAGGCGTGGATGATGCGGTCACACACCGCTCGAGTGTTAAGACCGCCCCCGCTACTCAGAAAACCCTGCAAGGAAAGCCAAGGGACGTCACAAACACACACACACACACATAACCTCAAACACATACCCTCACACACACACACCATCCTCGCACATCACACACACAAACCATCCTCGAACATCACACACACACACACACACACACACACACACACACACACACACACACACACACACACACACACACACACACACACACACACACACACACACACACACACACATACCCTCACACACACACACACACACCATCCTCGCACATCACACACACGGTTCCCACAGCTTTAGGGAAGTTAGATTTAAGAATTTTAAATGAAATGAATGAAATTCAAGACCAACTTGACAATAACCAAAATTGAAGTAAAAAAACATCATCTTGATCTTCACACCAGTAGCGGACATGCAGACCCAGTGGTTTGGTTGAGGCGTTCATCAAACATGAAAACAAACGCATCCTCGCTAGCATCCGCAACCAGCTGATCTGAGAGCTAATCCGACAGACGCACATGTTTAACAGCTGCCAGGGGGTTTTGCATCAAATGCTGCTTTTCAAAACATCCTTTTGGTGATTGTGGCCAAACAATACAATTTAACTTCATGTGTTTGGCAGCATGGCTTATCTAGATTCCTAAATTTCCCCCGGGATTAATTAAGTACCCATCTATCTATCTATCTATCTATCTATCTATCTATCTATCTATCTTTGCACAGGCTTCACCGCCCACTACTTCAGACACAGAGGCCCTGATTTACTAAGATCAAAATTCACACACATGTGACAGTGAAATCTGTCAACACAATGCTCAATGCTGATCCACCCTCTGAAATCTGGTTCCGGTTTCAGAGCAGATGCACTAGTCAGCGACGACATGGGGAAGTCCGCATTCAATGAAGATTGACTGTTCAACCAATATTTCGTGACATTGCTGAAACTGGTACCGGATTTAAGAGGATGGAGCAGCATTTTTAAGACTTTTAAAAGATCGATTTAAGACGTTTTGATACAAACTAGAGCCTTATTTTTAGATGGATGAATTCTATGCCTTTTAAGACTTTTTAACGAGCCGCTGGAACCCTGTACACTCGCCTTTTACACACTCCTTCACACGAGCGCACAACCACAAATGTGCACACACACACATACCCTCACACAAACACATGCACACACGAGCGCACACACACTCACACGTGCGCACAACCACAAATGTGCACACACACATACCCTCACACAAACACATGCACACACTTGCGCTCACACACACTCACAAAAGGTGAAGGGACAAACACTACTGTTCAAAAGTCGGGAATCACCCAGAAAATGACATGTATCCAGGATCCATAGACGCAAAATAAATAGAAAGTATAGTTGACATTGACAGTTAGAAATAATAATTTGTACTTGAAACTTTGCCTTTGTCAAAGAATCCTCCAGTTCAGCAAATACAAACTTAGCAGCATTACAGATTGCCTGCTGCTTCCCCAAACAGCCCTTGGACTTGCAAAGTATGGAGCAGTTGTTTGGGTTAATATTCTGTAGAATGATTACTTTTAAAAGATTCCCCTTACTTCTGTGTATGGGTTGGGGTGTGTGTGTCTGTGTGTCTGTGTGTCTGTGTGTCTGTGTGTCTGTGTGTCTGTGTGTCTGTGTGTCTGTGTGTCTGTGTGTTTCAGGTGTGTGTTTCAGGTGTGTGTGTGTGTGTGTGTTTCAGGTGTGTGTGTGTATATGTATGTGCATGTTCAGTCACCTCCAGCTCATCGTGCAAGGCCCCGGCGTCCGCTGAGGTGGAAATCCGCCGGACAAAATCTTCTGTCTTCACACACCTCATTGGCTCTGCTCCCCAGCACTACACACACACACACACACACACACACAGCTCATCAAAACAACTCTTCAGCACTACACACACCTCATATCTCCAGCAGGGCTGTTAAAGAATGTCGTGCTGTGAAAGCTTTTCTGCCATTTTTGCAAGGTGTTCCAGCCAGGAAACACAGAACTACATAGTGTATATCCTGGGTGGCTAGTGGGAAAGACACAGGTGTTTTTCTGTCCTTCACATGACCATATGCCTTCACAATCAATTTGAGGATGGTATATAACAGACACCACAACACAGATCTCCAGCAGATTGTGTAAGGTTAACGTTCGCTAACGAAGATGTACATGTAACCACCGTTAGGTATGCCAAACTGTTAAAGGTTAAGAGTTAACGTTATATGTCTAACCTGAGTTTAACCACATGATATGCTTAATTCCTAAATCATATATCGCTATTTAGTTACACCAGATGACCCCGTCGGTCTCAAAGAGTGTCGTGTGTGATATAACATTAACGTTATTAGTGGCTGCTCTTGTTGAGTTCACATCTAACGTTAAAGTTGCTTAACGTTAGTTCT